>NC_140957.1:132006017-132165961 GCF_014529385.1 Adiantum capillus-veneris
TCTTCCCATGATAGGTTGAATTGAATTAGATAAGTTTGACACCTTTGCAAAATATAGATAAGGGGCCTCTTCCCATGATAGGTTGAATTGAATTAGATAAGTTTGACACCTTTGCAAAATATAGCAAATGAGATTTTTTCAATGGTTACAAAGTACAAAAAAAGGCAAAAAATAAGTCTCCAATAGTAAAAGCATTACAAAAACCATAATTTCCCTAAGTATTGTGCCCCAAGGCTCTAAAATAATTGCCCCATCATATACTACCTAGAGAATCCATATTCCTAGGGGACAAGGTGCTCCATAATCAATCTTTTCTATATCATAAACTATGTGTAAATAGTTACTCTTGGCAAAACCATAAGACACCGTGTGTTGAGTGTGGGACATTGGTGTTTTTATGTGTTGGTAGGCAGTGTGTGATGATGATGTAATTCCTCATGTACCTATTTGGGGTTGACTAATGTAAAATGTGTGTGTGTGTGTGTATCTTCCTCTCTCCCCTCCTCTCTCTCTCTCTCTCTCTCTCTCTCTCTCTCTCTCTCTCTCTCTCTCTCTCTCTCTCTCTCTCTCTCTCTCTCTCTCTCTCTCCATATTGATTATCCAACCGCCCCCCCCCGCCGCTCTCTCTCTCTTGGGGAAAAAAATCCAACTCTATTTAATTTAGTGGAGTCCACAAATTAGAAACAAAAATAAAGTGGACAAAAATCATTGTGGATAACCCACCTCGAACAGTGATCCACATTGTTAGCTTTGATCGCTATTTAACAATCTTTCCATCTCTATATTTTGGGCAAAAGGCACTAGAAACCCTATTTGCTGCTCTAATGCCTCTGTTCAAACCTGCACCTTCAGTTCCATGTTGAAGAAGTACAAATCCATTAGCTTCAGCTGTTCGAAGGTGATCACCTAACCACTATTACACTCCCATCAACAAAACCGTAACATGCTCACAATTCAGATTTTATTGAAGGGGACAATATCATAGCTTTGGATGAACTCGTTCCTTGGCTCCTCAGTCAAATACTCCTGAATGATGTTATCGACATACACCAAGTCACCCACAATGGTCATCATTATCTACAATTTCTTGATGCCATACCCAACAACCACAAGCTTGGAATCACCCCAAAAAAGTCGAGGCATATTGACACTTCAAACTACTTCTTCAAGCTTCACCATGTCAATTTCATCATCCCATGGCTTCACATCCCACTCTCTTTCTTTTTGGTTGATGCAGCCTTTTGTGCCTCCTGCTCTACATTTGCTTTCTTTTGTTCCTCTATTTCCTCACCAAATAGATCTAGATTGTCATCAACATCTTCTACCTCAAATTTAATGACCTCCAGATAAAAAAGGTAAGTCGTCTCTGCTGGTAGTAATGGTAGGTCTAAACGATTAGCTCCCCACTTAATGCACCAATTTTGACTCCAGCTCTGTATAAACATGCGCTCATTTGCTGTGTACCCTAGAATGCGCTTGCACACTTAGTTATCGTATCGAGCAAACAAACCCCTTCACCAAGAGCTTGTTGCATTGCAACATGCATCTGATAGCATGCTCACACACACACCTATTGCTCACAAATCGAGAAATGCTAACTGCTTGTAGCATGCAGTAGTGTAATCACACATGCAGTAGTGTTGGATAATCTTACCATGTCGTAGTACCTTGTCTTCATGCCAAAGGATTGCTTCACGTTGTAGCACCTCTTCTTGGTCTTCGATTTCTGGTGGGTCTTCCATGATTGGTCCTTTGATGCCTCTCCTTTGTAGGGCTTAAGTAGGCTCACATGAAAAGCATTGTGTATGAGCCAATGGTTGGGAAACTTGAGTTGATAAGCCATGTCATTGATTGGATTCAATATTTAAAAAGGACCATAGTATCTTTTTGCTAGTTTAGCATAATACTTTTGATGGCTCATAGGATTTTTGCTTGTCGTTTGCCTCAATTGAGCCTTGGGAAACTTAAGTAAGACCCAATCATTTTCTTGAACATTAACTCCCTTCTGTGCTTATTAGAAGCAGTTTTTTGCCTTTGTTGAGAGATAGATATAGCCTCCTTAACCTTTTGAAATGATTCTTGTAGGTCATGGCTATACTCATTAGCAGCAAAGATCTTCCCATGTACTTTAAGTAGTAAGGGACTTTAAGGTCTTCCCTCTATGATCTCAAAAGGTGGTTTTCTTGGGGGATAATAAAATTGCAAGTTTCTAGTTTAGAGCTTTATGTCACAGGATTAGAGCTTTTTAATTGTGTACTCAAGTGAGCTTACTGCATGCCAAATTACTCCCATGCATGAAGCAAGGCTACATAATTAAGAGATGAAATTATCATTTCATGCTACATGTATACAAAGCTACTTCAATAACAAGAGAGTTTTTATGAAGCTTCTATCTACTAATAAATACACATTTATGCGCATATCAAAGAGATATTATGTTATGTATACACACTTTGTACCACAAAATATAGTTTCTAAATACCTTCGTTGTATACATGTATGCATTTTCTACTATTTAAAAAGACTTAACATCAAGATTATTAAATACACAAGATAACTTAGCTGCCAGGCATTCGAGTAAGTTGTTTCTTAAACATTATTTTTTGCAATGTTCCATAGATAAGCGAATTTTATATAATCATATGGTTGATATTATCATCTTTATCAATGTACAAAGTCCTCTCTTTCACAAAGCATGTTGGACTAGTTGCATTGCGAAAGTGAAGGAGGGATAGATAATGGAATGAGGCTTGGTATAGAAATCATACATCACAAGGGAAATCATCTCAAATGGAACTCTCATCAATAAATTTTTATGCTTTGAGAACTCCCAAGAATGAGAATTTTTTCAACGGTCCAAGTCTTGTATCATCAACTTTATTTCTGACATTGGCATCTTACACAATGTGACATGTCTTAAAATGCAAGCACAAAAGTTTATATTCGGAAAAAGGCCCTTTCTTCCCATTTGTTTGCAATCTAAGAGACAACATTGTTGATCATGCCAGGAACAAGGATAGTCTACGTGACCATCCGATGCCAAAGATACGTAAGGAGTTTAGAGAACACAGGATTTTCTCAGAGTGCCATTATAAAGAGGGACTATGGTGGTATAAGTGAGGAGAAATTCTCACAAAGAGAAGCTTTCTCTTCAGGGTTTTTGGGGTTAACATCTGAACATTCAATATCTTTCAAAAAGTTTAATGATTTTCCAAAGTGGGAAAAACAATATGTTTCAGGTATCAAAAGTGAATTGCAGGGATGTGATGTGCTTGAATCAGATGATGTGATTTCAGGAATATTTGAAGAGGTGTGAGGAGATTATGCAACACAGGTTACAAAGAAAAACTAAAGTGGTTAAGGTCCACTCAATGGACATGTATGATGAGTTAGGTATATATGAAGCACTTATGCATATTGAGGATGATTCAGGGGAAGCAATTGAAGCACAGGTAGAGACAAAATACAAGACTGTTGCAAAGAAAGTGAGGCCAGTGGCTACACCGCTACCAGAAGTAAGTGATGGGATGATCAAGGAGGCTTCTCGATAGCTTATATTCAGGACATAGGGCATAAATTTACTAAGGAGACATTGCAGCAGCTGAAGGTTGGAGAAGATGGTTTCCTCAATGAAGATGAGATCAAGTGTTTTCAAGGTATGGTCCAAAAACATGGTAAAGCTTTCGATTTTGAGCCAAGTGAGATTGGGTGTGTGGATCCTAGTGTTGTTTCACCTATGGTTATTTTCATTGTTCCTCACATGCCATGGAACTTACATCCTATTCTACTTCCTAAAGCTCACTTGCCGAAGCTTATCAATTTTCTTAATGAAAAGATTCAAATGGGAATTTTGGAGGCATCATGTGCACCATATCCTAATCGATGGTTTACTATTTTGAAGAAAAACGGTACATTAAGGTTCATTTAGGATATGCAATCGGTTAACAAAGTAACAATCCGCAATGTGGGTATTGGCCCAATTGTGGATGAATTTGCTGAGGCCTTTGCAGGTAGATCTATTTACTCCATGGGTGATCTTTATTTAGGGTATGATCAATTCTAGTTAGCTTTGGAGAGCAGGGATCTTACTACAATGCGTACTCCTCTTGGTTTGGTAAGGATGTGCACTGTGCCACATGGTGCTACTAATTCTGTAGCTCATATGATGAACGGCATGAATAAGGTATTAAGGGACTTTATCCCACATGTTACTATCCATTTCATTGATGATCTCCAAATTAAGGGCTGTAAAGAAGGCTCAAAAGATGAAGCAAAAGATCAGAGGGGGTGCCGACAATTTGTTGCTCAACATATGCTGATTGTGATGCTATTTTATCAAGTCTTGAAGAAGTTAACTTAACACTTTCAGGTCAAAAATCAACTTTTGGTGCTAAGGAGGTCTTAATTGTGGGACATATGTGCAGTTCTAAAGGTAGAAGGCCCTTGGGGGGTTCACTATGTGTAAAACTCCCATATCACGTGCGTTCAGGACATGTTTGTAAAACCCCTTATCTGTGAATTTTGTTAAGAATATAATGTACCCTTTTCTTTTAAAATCTGTAATTTTTTTTAAAATTTGAAAAAATAATACCGTTTTGTATATATATTTCTGTAAGTTTCAAGAACTTTAAATACCCTTCTGTTGAACTCACGTGATAGGTTACATTTTTATTAGGTGACCTACCCGGGAGAAGGCCAAGTCCAACAAAAAGTGGAAGATATCCAAAAGATGAAGGAAACATGTTCTTCGGTTACTGGAGTTCGTCGATTCTTGGGTGCGTGTGTGTTCTATCATATTTGGCTACCACACTTTGCTCATGTTGCAGAGGTGTTGTATCAATTGCTAAGAAAAGGTAAAAGGTTTGTTTGGGAAGAAGTTCACACACAAGCTATCAGGAAATTAAAGAAGATGCTTCTTGAGGCTCCGACCTTGAGGAAAGTTGACTACAAATTCAAAACACCAGTTATTTTAACAGTTGACACTAGCCCCACAGGTATTGGATGGGCTATAGGTCAAGATGGTGCAGAAGGACACATGTATGCAGTGAGATTCGGAGCCAAGGTGCTCAATGCTCGTCAATGAGGTTATCCACAGGTTAAGAGGCAACTTTGGGGAGTTGCTACTCCTCTAAGGACTAATAAAGAATAGTTTATTGAAGCTTCTGTTGCGGTAGAGACAGATTGCTTGCCATTGATAGGGATGATTGCAAATTGCTCTGCTCCGGACAGTGCCATGTTACGATGGATAGCCTATATTAAGTCTTCTTAACCCTGAATTTTGTCATATTGCAAATAGAGATAATCTTGTTTTAGATATGTTATCAAGAGCCAGGTTTGAAGATGAAGAAGAGATGCTGACCACGAGTGATGATGTTGGCTTGAAGTTCTACACGTCCTCTTATCTACATGCCAATTGTGGAAATATTGCTCATGTTTTTAAAGTATTTTTTGAAGAGTTTTATGACGGAGAGTGGCTTATGATTGGCCACTACCTAAGTACTCTCACTAGACAAGAAGGGTGGAGTGACCAAGATTACAAGAGGATCAGGAAAAAGGCCTATGGCTATTTCCTAAAAGATGGACATTTATGGAAGCAACCGAAGCACCCAAAAGGGGTACCACAACGAATTATTTACCTTTGTCAAGATTAAAGACCGGTATTGGTGGAAAGGTATGTACAAAGATGTGGTTCAATTTGTGGAAACATTCTTAATATGTCAACAGTACTCTAATGTATCCCACATATCCACTGGCTATGCACTACATGTCATAATAATCAATATCTAATTCTCCTAAATGATTTTCTCATATTAAACTGATCATTTAATTTGGGGAAGTGCCAAGGGAGAAAAAGCTAGAATATTGGTTAAGTTAGCAGACCGGCCACAGTAGGGATCCAAAGGAGGGAAAATAGGGATCCAAAGGGGGGGCCATCTGCAAAAGAGCCATGTGAAACAATGGGCCAAAAAGACCCTAAGGTTCAGCCCATTAAGACTTCCAAAATGCTAAGGTTCCAAAATTCAAAGGTTGTGTCCAAAGGTCAACCCTAGGGAAAATTGGATGCTTAGTGTGTGCCCTAAAAGTCTTTGCATATCCCTACATGTGAGGGGGCGAGCCCCAAAGCTAGGGGATGAGAGAGAAAGCCACACACACACACACAGGCTCCCTTTACACAAAGGGAAGGAGGGACACATGTCAGCTCCGTAGGCCAGATGCCCACAAGGTGTGCCCAATTCCTATTGTAAGACCCTTGAAGTGGACCAATGAGAATTAAGCTAGAGTAAATCTAGTTTAATTAATTTAAAAACATTTAATAAAAGAAACCAATAAGAATTAAGTGTCCTAGAAGACTATTGGGCAGTCTCCCAAGGGGTCCAATGAGCATTCAGGAGCCCCATGGCTTGCCTGATTCCTATTGGCCAGGAGGCAAAGGGGTCCAATGAGAGTTTAGTTTAATTATTTAATTACCTAAAGCTCTCACAAAAGGGGAAAGGGGGACACATGTCAGAAGGCTATCACTTATGCTGCTTAATCCCTATTGGCTTGACCTGGGGAGGTCCAATGAGGCAAAAGCCAGACTTATTTAGCAGCTAGGGCTCGCCCAAGAGAGGGGGGGGGCTGATTTTTGCTTGGCATTGACACACACACTCTCACACTTGACCATGTGTGAAGGGAAAATACTCTATCTCCTCCCAAGCTTTAATGGAGAGCTCATCACCTACTCCAAGCTTGTGAGATAGAAGCCTACATCAACACTCTCTTGGCATGTGGATGCAAATCCAACCAAGAGCCAAGCTTCAATGCATGCTCATCTTCTCTACCAAGCTAATTACTAAGCTAAGCTATGCTAATATGAGTGATTATGTGAGAAGATGTACTTCTTTCTCGTAAGATACTTCTTTTTCCTCTCAATCTACTCTCATACCCTGCTAGCTCTCACCATCTTCGAAGGTGTGTGAGGTCTTGGGTCTGAGAACGGGGATAATTCAAGTTGTGTTTGATTAAGTGTTTTGCTTGGTGTATGAAGCTTCCATCTTCATTGCACTAGCTAGTCTTGAAGGAACACAAAGAATTGTATTGTACAATGTCTCTCTTGATGGGAGAAACCATAATACAAAGCCTTTTGGAGGGGGGACCGGCTCCATGCAAATCCGGTCCTCAACTGTTGTCAATAGCTTAATTGCTCTCTCTTTTGAAAGTATTGTCGATGCTATCTAACTAGGTGTTATGCTTTTTGTTGCTCTCTCCACCCAAGCACTCTTGTAAATCTCATTAGGAATCAACTCTAATGAAATGCCCACTATGTTCATGCTAAATTCCGCTACACAAAAAGATTTTAGGCCATTAAATGTTACATTGGTATCATAGCTCAAGGTTTCTCTTTTCTTGCTCAAGAAGGGAGGTCCTCAAGCTAGCTACAAATGGTTGGTATTATTAATTGCCTGTGAGTAAGTAGAATAGGGATTTTTCAGCCTTGCAGTGCGCCTGCCTTTGTGCAGTTAACGGGGCATCACCGTCGAGAGCTATGGTCTTAATAGTGGAGTCCTACGGGGCTTGCCTACGGCTTAACCACTATTGAGCTATTAGAAGCTTGACAGGAGCCGGTGCTGTTTTGGTGTCGAAAGACCCTCTCTTCTATTCTTTGCAATTAATGGTATTCAAGCCGCGGGTACAGTAGCTTGAGTGCTTTTTCTAAAGGGGTAAAGAGGAGTAGCAACTAGGGCTTGAAGTGCCAAAGTACACCTAAAAAGTTTACACCTAAAAGTTGTTAGAATGGCTGACAATATTAAAGAGAGTGAAATTAATGTTGATAACTTTGATTTTGCTCATGAGCAAGCTACTAATGATGCTTCAATGCTTGTTAATTATCTTGTTTCTAGGCTTCAACAAGCCATGGGCAATCCATCTCTCCAAAGTGAAGTGCAACGGCAGCTCCGTGCTCACGGGATTCTCCAAGCTCATCACCATGACGAGAGAACACCTAGGAAGCCTCCTTGTGAGACTACCAAAAGAGGTCTCTCTCCGATTCGGGAAGAAGAAGAGAATCCATATGAAGGGCTCAAGAACTTACTTCCTGATGATGCATCTCCTTCCCAAAGGAGAACTCAAGAGCCTCCACCGAAGGAACGAGAAAGAAGCGAGTCTCCCGCCACTTCGGCGGACATGGCTCCACAAAGACGGCGGGCTAAACGCTCTCCATCACCACCAAAGCGGAGAAGACCATCACACTCTTCTCCACGCCATAATTCAAAGAGGGATGATAAAAATCAAGAGAAGAAAAAGGCGAGAAAGAGGACACCCTCTTCTCCATCTTCTTCATCCTCTTCCTCTTATGAAAGCTATGGTGAAGACGACAAAGATCAAGACAAGAAAAAGGCGAGAAAGAGGTCACCCTCTTCTCCACCTTCTTCAAATTCTTCATCTTCTGAAGAAAGTGATGGTGCAACTTTTGAACCATCAAAAAGAAGAGGCCATAGAAAATCCTATGCCGCATGGAAGAGGTCGTCCAAGCTGAAGAAATTCAAAGAGGGAGGGAAGAGCATCTCTTTCCTTACCTATGATGGCACCTTCGGTGCTACAGACAAAGTTTTGGCCTTTATCCAGCAATTCGATGCGGCGTTTGGAGATGAGGGCTTCACGGAGTCCTCTAAGCTACGCCATGTAGCTATGCACTTTCAAAAGTCCGCCAGACAATGGTGGTCTAGCCTACGAGCCAAGGGTGAAGCTCCACGAACATGGAAGGCTTTAAGAGCTTCCATTATGAAGCAGTTTTTGGCCACCGATGCCAAAGACAAAATACTCACCGAATGGCGAAGCTTAAAGCTCTCTCCCAATGAATCCATCCACAAATATGTAGACAAGTTTTGGGACCTACAACTCAAAGCCACTGTCTTCAAAAAGTTGGATTTTGGAGAGCAAAAGCAACAATTTTGTGCGGGCTTAACCGAAGAAATGGCGGAGTATGTCAACTCCCAAAGGCCACGTACCATATCGGCGGTAATACACCATACTATGGTGGCCTCGCGAATCAATTTCCAAACGGGGGGTAAAAGAAATAATAAGCCCCCGGAAAACAAGGGTTCCAATGAGCCTAAGGGGAAGGACAATGTCCAAAAGTCTCCTAAGGGCAATTCCAACAAAGCTAAAGAGAAGGGAGTTTACAAAGGAAAGAATAAACTCTCTCCTGAAGAGCTTGAGCGTTATCGTAAAGATAACTGGTGTTTCAAGTGCGGCGAACAAGGGCATGCGTACCGCGCTTGTCCCCAAAAGAACAACCGCCAAGATCCTCCTAGAGCTTCTTTGGTTGAAATCCAAGAGGAGGAGATTCACCAAACTCACCACAAAGGATCTCCTCTATGCCATGCTTGGGGAAAGGTAAGAGAACATGATGCTTTTATTCTCTTTGACCCTGGTTCTACTCACAATTTTATATCTATGGAGTTAGCCACCAAGCTAGGCATACAATCCTACGAGATGGGAGATATCCTACCCGCAGACAGTGCCTTCAAGGGGCAAGAAGCTTCACTCACTCCCTTAATCGGGAAATTGAGGCTTCATGTCCAAGGCTATGTGGACAAAGAGGACTTCTTTATCTCTCCTCTCAAGCATGAGGATGTAATCCTAGGGGCACCATGGTTTGACCGTCTGGCTGCCCATGTTAAATTTCCTGAAAGGAGAATCTCCTTTAAGTTCAGGGAAAAGGACATGTATATAGATGCTAGGGAGATGGGTAACACCATCCCCATTGTACATACACCAGCTTTCAACAAGTCAATAAAGAGCTCTATTTCCGTGTACATGATTTTTGTTAAAGATTCTCAAAATGAACCTAATGCTTTAGCAAAAGAAAATAAAAGCAACCAAAAGGAATTAGAGTTATCCAATTTTCTCAAGGGGTTTCAAGATGTCTTTATTGACGACATCCCTTGTGAGCTACCTCCTAAACGAGGTAATGACGACCATGCAATTGAACTTCTTCCAGGAAGTTCACCGCCTAACAAACCTCCTTATAGAGTTTCTCAAGCTCAACAAGAGGAGATTATGCGGCAAGTGCATGAGTTAATTGAGAAGGGCATGGTTAGGCCTAGCTCATCTCCATTTTGCTCACCTGTGCTATTAGTGCAAAAGAAAGACGGCACATATCGTATGTGTGTCGACTATAGAGCACTAAATAGGATCACTATCAAGAATAGGTTTCCCGTTCCACGGGTAGAAGACCTATTTGATAAGCTACAAGGATCGACCTACTTCAGTAGGATTGACCTAAAAAGTGGCTATCATCAAATAAGGATAGTTGATCAAGACATTGTAAAGACCGCATTTCGTACTACATTTGGTCTTTACGAATACATTGTCATGCCTTTTGGCTTGACTAATGCACCAGCCACATTTAACCGCTTGATGGAGAAGCTGTTCAGACCTCATCGAACCTTCACTGGAGTGTTCTTTGATGATATTATCATCTACTCTAATTCATTAGAGGAACACAAGCAACACCTCCAGGTAATATTTCAAGTTTTAAGAGAGAATAAACTTTATGTTAATCGAAAGAAAAGTGAATTTTTCTTGCAAGAGATTCAATATTTAGGTCACATTATCTCTCAAGATGGAATCCAAATGGATCCATCCAAGTTAGAGGTAATAAAAGGATGGCCTAAACCAAGGAATCTTCATGAACTAAGAAGCTTTATAGGTCTGTGTGCATACTATAGACGCTTCATAGAAAAGTTCTCACAAATTGCGGGACCATTACATGACCTAACAAAGAAAAATGTTAGGTATACGTGGTCTGCTAAGGAGAACAATGCTTTCGAAAAGCTTAAAGAAAAGCTTATCTCTCAACCTGTGCTTACACTACCGGATCTCTCAAAACCATTTGAGGTCCAATGTGATGCTTGTGGTGATTGCCTTGGGGCTGTTCTGCTCCAAGAAGGGCACGCCATAGGCTATGAGAGTCGAAGGCTCGACCCTGTTGAGCAAGCTCTAGGCATATACGAAAAAGAACTCCTTGCAGTTCTACATGCCTTAGACTCATGGAAGCACTATTTATTGGGGACTCCTTTCATTCTGCGAACGGATCACCAAAGTCTTAAGTACTTCATGACGCAGACCAAGCTCTCCGACAAACAAATGAGGTGGGCAAATTTCCTTTCGCAATTTCATTTTCATATTGCTCACATTGCTGGCAAGCATAATCAAGTAGCCGATGCACTCTCAAGACGACCGAGAGTGAATGCGGTTTCCATAGCAACTCACAATGATCTATCTTTAATGATAGATGAGTATGCTATTGATCTCGGTTTTAGAGATATGATTTCAGCCCTTGCATTAGGGAAGAAAGAAGAACCATTTACTTTACAAGATGGTTATCTTCTCTATGGCAATAGACTATGCGTTACTAACTCACTACGTGAGAAAGTAATGTATGAATCTCATGCTCCCCCATATGCGGGGCATAGAGGGATTCAGTCTACCCTAAAGGGAATTGAAACATATTTCTTTTGGCCTACCATGAAAGTGAACATACATGAGTATGTTTCCACATGTGTGGTATGTCAAAAGACAAAATTTGATAGAGGGAAGCAACTTGGATTGCTTCAACCCTTGCCAATCCCTAATTCACCGTGGGAGAGCATATCCATGGATTTTATCTTTGGATTGCCTAAGTCTATCCATGGGAATACGGGAATATGGACGATAGTAGACAGGTTCAGTAAACAAGCTCATTTTATACCTGTCAAAAAGACTATCAAAGCCCATCAAATGGCAACCCTCTTCATTTCACAAATTTTCAAGTACCATGGCTTGCCAATGTCCATAGTGTCGGATAGAGATCCTAGAATGACCAGTAATTTCTGGAAGGGTCTGTTTGAGAATTTAGGAACAAGGCTAAACTTCTCTTCGGCCTATCATCCACAAACTGATGGCCAAAGTGAAATAGCTAACCTAACTATTCTCGATCTACTAAAAGCCTATGTAACGGAAGTAGATCAAAGATCCCAATGGGAGAAGTACTTACCCTTAGTAGAGTATGCTTACAATAACACTGTACATACTTCTACAGGAAAAGCACCTTTCGCGGTAATTGAGGGAAGATCAAAAAGTCCCTTGCTACTTAAGGTACATGGGAAGATCTTCGCTGCAGATGAGTATAGCCGAGACCTACAAGAATATTTCCAAAAGATTAAGGATGCTATCTCTATCTCACAGCAAAGGCAAAAGGCTGTTGCTGACAAGCACAGAAGAGCCCAAGCCTTTAAAGAAAACGATTGGGTCTTGTTAAAGTTTCCCAAGGCTCGATTAAGGAACACTACGGGCAAGAATCCTACGGGCCACCAAAAGTACTATGCTAAACTAGCAAAAAGGTACTATGGTCCCTTCCAGATTCTTAGGCCAATCAATGAGATGGCCTATCAACTTAAGTTGCCCAATCATTGGCTCATACACAATGCTTTTCATGTGAGCCTCTTAAAGCCTTACAAAGGAGAGCCACCTCAAGAACCAACTATTGAAGACCCACCGGAGATCGAGGACCACGAGGAGGTGCTGCAGCCCGAGTCCATTCTCCGACATGAAGACAAGGTATTAAGAGGCGGTAAGACTATCAGACGATATCTTATTAAGTTTAAGAATTATCCTTTTGAAGATGCTAGATGGATGCAAGGCATACAATTAAAGGATAACCTAAACCTTGTCAATGCTTACAATGCTTCCCAAGAGTAAGCAAATGTACAAAATGTTAAAAATGAACAAAAATTTTTGTCTTATAAGACTCCCTTTTTCTTTATTTGTGCACAAAAATGAAGTAGTATGCATGCTTAGATCAAGTTTGCGGAGACGACGTCTCCCAAACACCAAGTAGAGCTTGTCACTCTACTATGGAAGACTGATAGGACTAATGTGCAGACATGCTTGCGGCAGCCTCAGGCTCTCAAGCCCCAAAAGGACTAGTCATCCATTATGGAATGATGTCGTAGGGTAACATAGGGATCCTCTACCCGCTAAGAAAAGGACTCATGCATATGCTTTATCTTCTCTACACCATAGTCGAGGACGACTATGATTTCAAGAGAGAGGTAATGTCATAATAATCAATATCTAATTCTCCTAAATGATTTTCTCATATTAAACTGATCATTTAATGTGGGGAAGTGCCAAGGGAGAAAAAGCTAGAATATTGGTTAAGTTAGCAGACCGGCCACAGTAGGGATCCAAAGGAGGGAAAATAGGGATTCAAAGGGGGGGCCATCTGCAAAAGAGCCATGTGAAACAATGGGCCAAAAAGACCCTAAGGTTCAGCCCATTAAGACTTCCAAAATGCTAAGGTTCCAAAATTCAAAGGTTGTGTCCAAAGGTCAACCCTAGGGAAAATTGGATGCTTAGTGTGTGCCCTAAAAGTCTTTGCATATCCCTACATGGGAGGGGGCGAGCCCCAAAGCTAGGGGATGAGAGAGAAAGCCACACACACACACACAGGCTCCCTTTACACAAAGGGAAGGAGGGACACATGTCAGCTCCCTAGGCCAGATGCCCACAAGGTGTGCCCAATTCCTATTGGAAGACCCTTGAAGTGGACCAATGAGAATTAAGCTAGAGTAAATCTAGTTTAATTAATTTAAAAACATTTAATAAAAGAAACCAATAAGAATTAAGTGTCCTAGAAGACTATTGGGCAGTCTCCCAAGGGGTCCAATGAGCATTCAGGAGCCCCATGGCTTGCCTGATTCCTATTGGCCAGGAGGCAAAGGGGTCCAATGAGAGTTTAGTTTAATTATTTAATTACCTAAAGCTCTCACAAAAGGGGAAAGGGGGACACATGTCAGAAGGCTATCACTTATGCTGCTTAATCCCTATTGGCTTGACCTGGGGAGGTCCAATGAGGCAAAAGCCAGACTTATTTAGCAGCTAGGGCTCGCCCAAGAGAGGGGGGGGGCTGATTTTTGCTTGGCATTGACACACACACTCTCACACTTGACCATGTGTGAAGGGAAAATACTCTATCTCCTCCCAAGCTTTAATGGAGAGCTCATCACCTACTCCAAGCTTGTGAGATAGAAGCCTACATCAACACTCTCTTGGCATGTGGATGCAAATCCAACCAAGAGCCAAGCTTCAATGCATGCTCATCTTCTCTACCAAGCTAATTACTAAGCTAAGCTATGCTAATATGAGTGATTATGTGAGGAGATGTACTTCTTTCTCGTAAGATACTTCTTTTTCCTCTCAATCTACTCTCATACCCTGCTAGCTCTCACCATCTTCGAAGGTGTGTGAGGTCTTGGGTCTGAGAACGGGGATAATTCAAGTTGTGTTTGATTAAGTGTTTTGCTTGGTGTATGAAGCTTCCATCTTCATTGCACTAGCTAGTCTTGAAGGAACACAAAGAATTGTATTGTACAATGTCTCTCTTGATGGGAGAAACCATAATACAAAGCCTTTTGGAGGGGGGACCGGCTCCATGCAAATCCGGTCCTCAACTGTTGTCAATAGCTTAATTGCTCTCTCTTTTGAAAGTATTGTCGATGCTATCTAACTAGGTGTTATGCTTTTTGTTGCTCTCTCCACCCAAGCACTCTTGTAAATCTCATTAGGAATCAACTCTAATGAAATGCCCACTATGTTCATGCTAAATTCCGCTACACAAAAAGATTTTAGGCCATTAAATGTTACACTACAAGTGGGTGGTGGACCTTATTACAATGCCACTAGGAGAGTGGCAGATGAGGTATATTATTCTCGCTAGAGAAGATCTTACTAATCAGGTTGAAGGCAGATCTTTGCATACCAAAGCTACCAGTTCAGTATGCAAGTTCTTGCTTGGAGATGTTATCTCTAGGTATGTATGTGTTGGCAGGATGACTGCAGATTGAGGAAAGCTGGATGCAGATGAAGCTCGAGAGTTTTTTGCTCATATGGGCATTAAACTCGCTCTCACTAGAAGGTAACGGGAAAAGCGAAAGAGGACATCCGCCTATTGTTAAAGCTTTAGCGAAAGCGTGTGAAGGACATATTGGTGATTGGCCTAAACTCTTGCCATTTTCTTTATGGGTTGATCACACTACACACAGTTCTATTACAGGATTTATGCCGTTTGAATTGATGCATGGGCAAAAACCCATTATGCCTATAGAGAAAGCAATTATAACTTGGACCATAATGCCATGGGAAGAAGGTACATCTACTCAAGACTTGCTTGCTCTACGTATTCTCCAGCTTGAGAGGCGTCAAGAGGATATTGAACAGGCTAAACAGAAGCTTAAGCTGGAAAGATTGAAGAATAAGGCAACATTTGATGGAAAGCACAGACTACGACCACATGCTATCAAAGATGGTGACTGGGTACTTGTCTATGATAGTAGCTTGGAGAACCAATATACTGCTATGTGGAAAATGGTTAAATGGTAGTTTGGACCATATGTGGTGCTACATATTTTTGATAATGCGACATATCAATTATGTGAACTATATGGAACTATGCTCAAGGTGCCTATTGTAGGAAAACGGATCAACCTAGTCAAGAAGCGAGAAGGGGAGATTGTTCTTCAAGATTCCCATTTAGATCCACCTCCAGAGGATCATGTTATGTATACATCATATGATATGTCTGATGATGATTTTAATGAAGGTGATTAAGTGCAATTGGCACAAACAAGAGACTATGCAGGTTCAGAGGGGGTGGATGTCGTGCTGCTCCGCTTCCATGACAAGAAAATTAGCAAAGGGATGCCAATGAGGAATATTTGAATCCTACATGATTATTCAGCAGTTACAAGGGCTTGCTAACAAGCCAAATTTTAAGCTAAAAGTGTGCTAGATGCGGCTCTAAGGGCCAAAAGATGTCTTGGCAATGCTAAACACTGAGTATGCTTGAAGTGGTCATGGATGGGATTTTATTAATCAAAGTTGAAGTACTTGAAGGGCTCTATATGCCTATCTTTACGGCTCTTCAATTGGAACTACGGGTAAGAAGTTATTACAGTTTTTAGTTGAGTCAGTAGCAGATCCGTACTGGATTGAGCACCTATTGATAAAAGGTCAAAGATGATAGGAATGCATGGGTATGAAGTGCTCACTTCTAGGAGAATGTTGGTCTTTCCAGTTTGTCAATCGGGGTTTCGGTTGGCAAGATATGGCCAGTTTAAATATCACCGGGGCCCGGTTCCGAACCACCCTGGTCGCCTTCATCTGGTAATTTTTGAGCTTTAGACAGATTTTGGGAAATGGAGCCGTCAAAGCAGAATTGGTGGCAATTGAAGGCCCATCTCCACTAGCAATGTATTTTCAAGTTGGCTAGTATACAGGCTTAATGCAGTGCAGTGCCAATATGTACGCCAACTGTGGCCGATACGAAAGCATTTTTCCTTGATGGACACTTATACTTGCATCTTGAAAGCTATGGTGACATTCAAAGCACTAGAGCGGGCAACAAAATTCAAGGTGATATTGCTAGCCGGGAATGTTGGAAAATGAAGTCGTGGGATGCTTTGCTTTGGTTGATATGTATGCCAAATGTGGTGCCCTTAAAGAAGCCAAGGGCCGCCCACTAAACTGTGGCCAGCCAAGGGCCATGGGAAAAATGTTTGCCATATGTGATGCCCTTATAAATTTATCCAAGGGGCCTCAACCTATGGCCGCCCAAAGGCAACCAAAGGGAGGCCACCCACCCAATATTAAAAGGGGTTGGGCCATCCAAAGGCTGCCCACAACTAAAAAAAGGGGCCACCCTAATTGCAAAGGGTGTGAAGCCAATTAAAAGAAGAAGAAGGAGATGGGGCAGCCAGCGAGGGTGCCGGGGAGGCAAAGCAGCTCGCACTGGGCAGTAGAGCAGGCTCATATGAAGCCGTCGATGAAACGAAAAATTCTAGTCTTGCCGGCATGTTCCCTTCCGGTGCCACTCGCGGCGCTTTTCGTGCAAGTCGAAAACCCGCCTGCCATGTCATAGGGTGGCTACCCATTAGCACATCGCTAATGGGTAGGCCATTTTTAGCAAGTCAAAAATCCCTTGCAACATATAAAAGAAAGGAGGCGGCTCTCTTTGAAGCTCTCTCATTTTTTTGGAATTGTCTTCTCTTTTCATTGGAGCGCTCTCTCTAGGAGCAAGCAAAATCTCTTAAACTCTCAAGCAGAGCCTAATATCAAACTCAAAAACCAAGCCTAGTCTTGTCCTCTTAAGCCAAGCTTTCCTAAGCTCTAATCTCATTACCCAAGCCTAAGTGGGATTATCATAAGCCCGCTTAAGCCAAGCCAAGAAAAGCTCTTGATCTAATTAAGCTCTCAAGCTCTTAAGCCTAAGCTCGGATTATCAAAGTTTTAAGCCAAGCTTTCCTAAGATTTCTTAAGCTCTCAAGCAAAGCCTAAGCTCGGATTTCTTAAGCCAATCCTAATCTCATTAGCCAAGCTTAAGCTTGGATTACCATAAACTCTAAGCTAAGCTTTCATACGAGCCCTAAGCCAAAGCCTGAATCTCATTAAGCCAAAATTAGACTTGATAACCATAATCTTAAGCTCTCTAAGCCATAATCTCCAAGCCCGTTCAAACCCGGAATTAAGTTGGTGACCTTAAACCGAGTAAGACCACCCAAGGCCATTGGAAGTTGAAGCTCCTAAGCCATGGCAGGAAGAAGCTGAAGGCAGTACAAGGCATTTCAATTTTGATTTTATTGATAAGCACTTGGATTAAACCAAGACAATCCTTGTGAGGAGCATAAACTCCTCCATTAATATTTGATTAAAACAGGGATATTGTTGATTAATTGGTCTTAACTGTCTGTTATAAGCTCTGTACCCATTAATTATGTCTGCTGCAACTCTTTCCTCACACCTCTCACAACCAGGGGCCCGGTGCCTTCCTGGCTCACCTATCGAATACAAATCCCCCAAGAACGGTCATCCATTTCCAAAACAAACGGTTTCAAAGGATCTACAATAGCTAGAATAGAAATTGTAGCTAATGCAGCCTTTACCGTATCAAAACTATGCTGCTGAGCGGTTCCTTATTGAAAGGTCTTGCCTTTGCCTTTCAGTTGCTTCGTCATGGGAGAAGCAATATTAGCATAGTTTTTAACAAACCTTTGATAAAAACCTGCAAATCCTAAGAAAATCTGTAACTCTTCCAAATTTTAGGAGAAGGCCACCGCCGAATGGTATCCACTTTGGATTGATCCATGTGTAGCTCGCCAGCGAAAATAACATGTCCAAGATAGTGAATTTCCTCCTTCATAAAATCACACTTGGATTCTTTGACATATAATTGATTTGTTCGTAATAATTCAAACACCTGCCTCAAATGTTGCAAGTGTTCTTTCTCAAAATCACTGTATACTAGAATGTCACCAAGAAAAACAATAATAAATTTACCCAAGTACGGTTTCAAGACACTATCCATAAGGGTCATGAATGTTGCGGGCGCATTGGTTAACCCAAAAGGCATAACCAAAAACTTGTAGTGTCCAAACCTTGTTTGGAATACAATTTTGGGGAGATTAACAAGTCGAATGCGTACTTGGTGATAACCCGATCGCAAGTCTATTTTTGTAAAGATATGAGCTTGAGTGAGTTTGTTGAACAACTCATCCACGCGTTGCAATGGGTACTTGTTCTTAACAGTAACCGTATTCAAACCACGGTATGCACATACGCATACTACCATCCTTTTTCTTCACTAATAGGATAAGAGAAGCCCATGGTGAAGAATAGGGCTGGATAAACCCTCTGCTAAGATAGTCAACAAGCTGACCTTCCACCTCAACAGCTTTAGGATAACTCATTTGGTAGGGTGGTTTACTTATTGGTTTACTTCCTGCAACCACATCGATGCTATGTTGCACCGGTCATGTCGACAGGATCCTAATGGAAAATCATCACGAAAAACATCGTGAAATTCCTTTAATAAAATTTTTAAATCACTAGCAAGCTTTGCTTGTTGAGAAGTAGCCGTGGTGGAAGAGATGAGAGAGAAGCATGCGGCGTTGAGGAATGTTCAACAGATTCAATATTGGAAAGAAAATGAGACAGTGAGTAACACAAAAAAAATTATCTATTTCATTATCAGAAATGAGCTACATAAGCTTGGTTGTACATATCAGTGGTGAGGAAGGCACATCCTTCTCTCCTAACAACAACACATGTGCGCCATGGGATTCAAGAATGTTGTGCTCGTAGCTACGCTTCAGGGATGGTCCTAGGCTATGAAACCATTCCCTACCAAGTACCACATCTGCCCTCTCCATATTCATAACCTGAAAATCCAAGGATGTGCAATAACCTTGTATTTGCAGTGGTACAACTCGGACTTGAGTATCCCATATTTCGGCATCATAACCATTCATCATTGCTACCTTGTAGTGGTGGGAACTCAGAGTTTGGGGCAATTTGAGTTATTTCACTAATGCATAATTAATGAAATTGTGAGGGGCACCATCATCTACCAAGATGCGCACGTTGTGCCCTTGCAGAGATCCGTGCATATGCACTAACTCATGTGGACAGAAGGTATGTTGCCACATGGAAGCTGTGATACAGCATTCATGCACCACCTTGGTGTGTGTTATAGAGAATCGTGAGGAAGACTCAAGAGGCAGCAATTGCACCATGTGCATTGCTTTCTCCTTGGGTGAGCAACAGATTTCCCCTTGGGACAATCCTTTTTGCCATGGCCGCTTCCCAAGCATTGAAAGCATAACTTCTCTTTTTTAGCCTTATCAAAGTCCTCAGGAGAGAGAGGACCACGGGACCCCTTGGGTTTTTTAGTTGCTTCAAAATTGGCTACTATAAATTTCCTTTTATTGTGCCCATACTATGTGCATGTATTACTATGTGTATTAGCAGGCACGTGATTAGTATGTGATTTCCTTTCATCTGGATCATCATGAATGTGTGCTTTCACTATGGCCTCCTCAAATGTTTTAGGGTCTTGAGTCTTGACGTGCTTCTTTAGCTCTAGTGTCAAACCGCGGATAAACCCACGTACTTGCTCAAAGGTGTCGAGTCCTTCCAACTTGAGGATAACATCCCGATAGTGATAGATATATTCAAGTAAGGATGGGTTTTGGCGCATGGAACACGTGTCCCAAGCCGTCCAATTGCAATCTGCCTCATTTGTAGGCATAAATTCTTTTCAAAACATAGCCTCAAAGGCTGCCCAACTCTATGGTATGATATTATTCTCCTTGAGAGACATCCACCATTTGTAGGCCTTGCCTTCCAGAGTCAAATTTGTTTGTAGTGATCTGACTGTATTCGGAGTACGTCGTAAGGCGTGAATTCCATCCCACTTGCTGACAAAGATATTCACTGCATCCTTAATGGGATCTCGGTCCTCTCCTTTAAAAGTCGGTGGTTTGGTGCTTTTCAACAACTCATCCACCTCCATTGCAATGAGAGTGTGCAAAGAATTTGAAGATGGACCTTGTCCATGATTAGAAGGGCCTTGCTCCTGATTGGCAGTGTGCTCATGCATGTGTGTGTCAATAGGGCCCTTGGCCTACTGCTGCATAAATTGTATCTCTAACGTAGATAATTTAGTGACATTTTCATTTAAAGATGCAAATTTAAAGATGCATGTGTGTGTCTGAAGTGCACGAAATTTTTGAATATCGAGCAATTCATAAGCGTCATCACCTCCGTAGCGTCGCGGGCACCCTCCGTGAGAGTATCCGGCCGCGAGCCATCATGGGGAGGATCAGGTGTATGATGCTCGAAATCAAAGGTCATATTGATATCTGAATCCATGGCAACACTGTGCAGTGTAAGAAAGAGAAAGAAGAATATCTTGATTCAAAAAACAATCCCGTAGTCGTAGTATGCACCGCAAATGGAAATTAGCTATGCTAATTGTGTTTGTTGTCAAAGCTTTAATCAACCCACAAATCCACCCGTGCACGTACCCTGCTTGGACACATCGTAGTCGAGTCGATTCAGATTGGTGATTGCTTTAGTGAAATCGACTATATGGACACTGTCGCCAGTGGATCAAATTGTCGACTTGCTTATTGTTGTATGCTAATTGCTAATTGCCCGGCCCTTTGCCAATGGTAGTCGAGTGCACCTTTGCAAGCTGCGACCACCGTGGACACTTGCCCTAAGGGTTATTTGAGTTTTTCCCTAATGTTTTTGGGCGGCACTAATATGGTGAGTCCCAATTTTTCCAAGTAGTGGTGATGGCAACAGTGGGCCCGACTATAAGCAAGAGGAAGAAAGAGCCGGAGTGCACACTCTGTGGCCCGAGCAAGTTGGTGCTTCTGTCGTGTTTTGTTGGCCTGTCTATCATGCACAATCCAAGCCCGACTGCGCTCTCTTTGGGTGAGGTCGACTGCACATCCCTCCCCGTCTCAACAAGCTCTGCACACGCTCTAGAGCTTCATTCGCCTTCCCCCTTTGCAAGAGAGAAGCCTCACGGCATGCAGCATGCAAGAGGCTTAGAAAAGAAGCACCACGCCTCTTTTCCCCAAAGAAGAGATTGGCTCTTGATACCAATGTAAAGCCTAGGGCAGCTAGACCTTTGAATCCTGCTCCCAACCTCCCATTATAAAGGCAGGCTCCTAGCCTCTTTCCCTAATCGAATACCTTGTCCACATTGCCTAGCCTGGCCTCTGGCCGTAGTCTGTGACTCCCTGGCCTTGCCCTTGTCCTGACAGTCTTTGACTCTCATATGATATGGCATGTCCTTCTTGAAGAAAAATAGATCCAAGGAAATCACCACAAGCATTGGACCTCAAATGGCTTTGAGAGATTTAGTAGTGTGAGCACATATTGAGAGATAAGCTTCTCCCTAAGCTTGTTCAAAAGCTTCTTGCACTTTTGCAGTCCACTCTTGCAATGGGATTGCTATTAGTGAGATTTTTTCTATGAGGCATCTATAGTATGCACACATACCTATGAAGCTTCGTACCTCCTTTAGATTCCTTGGATTAAGCCAACCTTTTATTATCTCTAACTTTGTTGGATCCATACGGTGCCATCTTTAGAGATAATGCGACCTAAATATTGAATCTCTTGTAGGAAAAACTCACATTTCTTTTGATTAATGAAAAGCTTATTCTCTCTCACAACTTGAAAGATTACCTAGAGGTGTCGCTTGTACTCGTCAAGAGAATTTGAATGGCCTGAAGATTTTTGTTTATCATGAGTTTGAATGTGTCTGAAACATTTGTCAAGTCAAAACTTGTAACTAATCAAATAGATCTTCTTCCCGTGGCACGGAAAATCTATTTTTGATAGTCATCTTATTTAGTGATCTATAGTCGACACACATGTGATATGTGTCGTCTTTCTTTTGCACTAAAATTAATGGTGAACAAAATGGAGAGGTGCTAGGCCTCTCCATCTTTATTTCACCAAATCATGCACTTGCCTCATGATCTCCTCTGTTGAGCTTGGAAAACTCCATCAGGGGCTGCCCATAGCTTGTTGCAACGTAGTAACAAGATACTTAACAAACATGGGGGCATCATCATTAGCACCCTCATGTGCAAAATCAAAGTTATTAATGTTCAATTCTACTATCTTGGTTATTGTCAACCATGTTAATTAAACTTATGTGTTTACTTAGTGTATGCTTTGGTTATTCAAAACTTAGTTGCTACTCCTCTTAGCCTTTGAAAATAGGCACTTAAGTATATACACCCACGGCTCAAATTGGTTAATTACAAAGAGTAGTGGAGTGGGTCTGACATAGCAAAGTTGCCAAGGGATAGCTCCTTTCGGACTTCTTATGGCTCAATAATGGTAAAGCCGTAGGCAAGTCTAAAAAGGCTCCATTATTAGGACCACATCTTTCGAGGTGTGGACCATATCCCACATAGTGGGCTCAACAAAACCGATAATAGATCCCACTCCCACTTACCCTCATATATTTAACAAAATCAACCATTAATAGGCTACTTAAGGACCTCTCTTCTTAAGCAAGAAAAGAGAAACCAAATGCTCTGATACCAATGTAATGGAAATGGCCTATGAACTTTGAGAGTAGTGGAACTAGGAAATTAGATAAAGCTTTTTTTGAGATCACTTTCTGAGCATAGCGGGTGAACTTAATTGATGGTAGCAACATAAACATGGTACTTAGTTAACTTGGCATAAATAGTACTTTTGCAAGAGAGAGAGTTTAGAGAACATGACAACATTTGAGGACCGGATTCATACAGATCCAGTTCCCCTTCCAATTGGCATTTGCATTACAGTTTCTCCCATCAAGAGAGACTTGGTACAATACAATCTTTGTGTTCCTTGTTACCTAGGTGATGCAATGAAGATGGAAAGATTCATGCATCACAAGCATAACATAAACTTTATAGAAAACATTAACTATCCCAAGCCTCAGTCCCAAAGGCTCAAACACTTTCGAGGTTGGAGAGAGATAGTGAGGAATGAGGGTCGAGAAGAGGGAGAAGAAACATTCCATAGGAGAAAGAAATAGTTCCTCACTTATCATCACTCTTCTTGATAGCATACATAATAGCATAGTAATGAAGATGGAGAATATGGAAAGCTTAAGCATTGAAGCATGGCTCTTTTTTGGATTTGCATTCCATAGCCAAGAGTGTTGGTGTAGGCTCTTACTGCTCGCAAGCTTGGAGAAGGAGGTGACGTTCCTTTACATTCACCAAGTGAGAATAAATCCACAAAATGAGTGTGTGAGAGGTGAATATCCCCCCAGAAAACCCCTTGCTTGCTTGGGGCGAGTACTACTTTGTGCTCATGCCTTAAGCTCATTGGACCCCTCTCCCCCCTAGCTAATCATATGCACCATGCATTTCAAGTACATGGGTAGTCTTTGGACAAGTGTCCTCCTTACCCCTTAGAGAGAGAGAGCTTGAAAATATCTAGATATTCGTTGAATGGAACTAGAAGCTCAATGGAACCCTCTTTAGCCCATCCAATAGCATTCAAGCACACCATGTGGCTAAGCATAGGGAGAGTCTGGCATGTGTCCCATGTGCCCCTTGAGAAAAGGTTAAGTCAAAGATTCCCCTAACTTTGGGGCTTTCTCCCTCCTTTGTAGGGTCTCTTTTTGACTCAAGCACCTTACCCCCCATGCATAGGAAGCTTCTCAAGCACCTCCTCATCAAGCATGACAAGCACCTCAAGCACCTTAGTCATCAAGCATGACAAGGAACTCAAGCACCTTAGTCATCAAGCATGACAAACACCTCAAGCACCTCAGTCATCATGCACCTTAGTCAGCAAGCATGACAAGCACCTCAATCTTAGGTCGGGTTCCCACCTCAAGCTCAGCCCTAGCTTGCCTAAGGTCAAAGGACTTTTAACACTAACTATTGGAGGTCTTTAATGAAGCTAACCCTAAGGTCTTTTAAGCTCCATTAGATGCACATTGCTCTTTGATAGACTACCTCCTTTTGGACTCGTATTGAGATGTAACCATCTCTCCTCTTGGTCCCATGTTGAGATAAGTCTAGAAGAACTTATTGCACATTGCTCTTTGGTAGACCATCTCCTTTTGGACCGCTATTGACATGCAACCATTTCTCCTTTTTGTCCCCTGCAGAGATAGGTCTAGAAGCACATGTGTCTATTATAACTCTTGTTGCCATTTATTCTCCCACATTAATTGATCAGTTTAATATGAGAAAATCATTTGGGTTAGTTAGATATTCGATTTTAAGACACAAAGTTAGGCATTTAAGCTTTTGAGATGGGAGATACTTCAACTGCTGACACGGCTTTCAAGGGACAACAAGTCTCCGTTACTCCCTTAATTGGGAAATTGAGGATTCATGTCTAAAGCTATGTCGACAAAGAAGATTTTTTCATCTCTCCTCTCCAACATGAGGATGCTATCCTAGGGGGCCCGGGGGATTCACCATGGAAAACTTACCACACCACATAAGTGCAGGGTTTTTCACAAGTTACATAAGCATATAAGTTAGGGGTAGGCCCCCAATAATTTATCTCCCAATCTTAAAAAAAAGGGAGGGGGTATCATATTTATGGGGGCGGGGAGGGAGAAATGGGAAAAGGGAAAAATGAGAGGAAGTTTTTGTGTTTCAAAACTATGGCTTCCCAAAAGAGTCTGCCCTCAAACTTGTGAGTCAATATCTACAAAGATATATGCAAGAACTAACACTGCTTTGTATCAATTGCTTGTTTTGAGATTATAGTTCATTTGTTGAGGGGTGAAAGCTATAAAGAGTTTGTATAGATGCAAATTTACATGGAGAACCTAACACAACTTTAAAACCATGTTTTTTGAGTAATTTAGATGGGTGAGAATTGGACAGTAGCTAGAGTGCAGGCTAAACGGGCACATAGTTTGAAAGTCAAACTCAGACACATTGAGGGTACATCTAGTTACCAACAAAAGTGATTCCTTAGTACGTTACCAGTCATTATGCTACACGCTCTTTGACTAGTTTTACTCAGTTAGATCATGTGAGACCTAAGTTTATAGTAAGATAGGGGTATGATAGTTTTTTGAATTGATTTTTGTATAATCATAGAAAGGGGGCCTTATTCCCTAACATGAGTCGTATATAGGGGTTTTATCAAAGTTGTCCGCTCGCACAGGTGGCATCCCGTTTTATATATAGTTGTCCGCTCGCACAGGTGGCATCCTGTTTTATATATAGAGTGAATCCCCTGGGCCTAGGGGCACCATGGTTCAACCGCATGGCTACCAATGTGAAGTTCCCTGAAAGGAGAATCTGCTTCACCTACAGGGGAAAGAGCATGTATATAGATACTAATGAGTCTGGTCATACTATACCACTAATAAATTCACCGGCTTTTGATAAGTTAATGAAAAGGTCGGTTTTTGCGTACATGATTTTTGTCAAAGAATCCACTAATGACGCTGATGATTTATCAAATGAAAATGATAGGAATCAAGAAGAGTTAAGACTTTTCTACTTTTCTAAATGGACTCCAAGATGTTTTTATCGATGATATCCCTATGGACTTACCTCCAAAGCGTGGGGATGATGACCATCAAATTGAGCTCCTACCTAGAAGCTCACCGCCTAAGAAGCCTCCTTATCAAGTTTCCCAAGATCAACAAGAGAAGATCATGAGGCAAATACAAGAATCGATAGACAAATGGATGGTGAGGCCTATATGCTCTCCCTTTTGTTCTCCAATCCTTTTAGTGCAAAAGAAAGATGGTACATAATGTACGTGTGTGGACTATCGAGCACTAAATAATATCACTATCAAAAACAAATTCCCCGTACCTCGGACAGAAGATCTATTTGATAAGCTACAAGGCTCTACCTACTTTAGTAGGCTTGACCTTAAAAGTGGCTATCATCAAATAAAGATAGTGGATGAAGGTATCCTAAAGACCACGTTTCATACAAAGTTTGGTCTTTATGAATATCTAGTCATGCCTTTTGTCTTGTTGACCAATGCACTAGCCACATTCAATCCTTTGATGGAGAAAATAATTAAAACCCTATCGCAAGTTTACTGGAGTGTTCTTTGATGATATCATCATCTAGTCCAATTCCTTGGAGGAACACAAGCAAAATCCCCATGTGATTTTTCAAGCATCGAGGAGAACAAGCTTTTTCTCAACCAAAAGAAAAGCAAATTTTTCCTTCAAGATATTTAATACTTAGTTCATATTATCTGTCAAGATGGTATCCATATGGATCCATCAAATTTAGAGGTAATAAAAGCATGACCTAATCTAAGTAACCTACATGATCGCGAGCTAAGAAGCTTTATTGGTATGTGTGCAAAATTTTCATAGCAGGACCATTACATGACTTAATATATGTAATGGTATGATGTTCTCCATAGCAAAATTTTCTCAAATAGCAAGACCATTACATGACTTAACAAAGAAGAACGTTAAGTATTCATGGAATGCTAAGGAGCAAAATGCTTCTGACAAGCCCAAAGAGAAGCTTACCTCTCAACCAATCCTCATGCTTCTGGATCTCTCAAAACCATTTGAGGTCCAATGTGATCCTTGTGGTGATTGCCTTGGAGCAGTCTTGCTTCAAGAAGGGCATGCCATAGCATATGAGAGCCGAAGGCTCAATACAGATGAACGGGTCTTGGGCATTTATGAGAAAGAGCTTTTAGTTGTTCTACATGCCCTATTCCCACATGGAAGCACTATTTATTGGGGACTCCATTCATTTTACAAACATACCACCAAAGTCTCAAGTACTTCATGACGCAATGGCAAGCTTCCAACAAACAAATGAGGTGGAAATTTTTTCTTTTGCAATTTTACTTTCATATTTCTCACATTGCTGGTAAGCACAATCAAGTGGCCCATGCACTTTCACAATGGCCAAAAGTTAACGTGGTGTCTATAGAAACTCACAATGATCTATCTTCTATGATAGATGTTGGGGGCAATTGTAGCATAGCCTAATCAACCCAAGACCAACAAAATTATAAATCCTAGGATCGGCAACCCAGCTAGTGCATGGAAGTACGAGCATCGGATTTATCAAATGAGAGGAATCAAGAGAATGCTCATCCAATGCAATAGATATTAGGCATGAATCACTAACTCTAATCACATCATCAATCAAGCATTACCTACACACATTAAGCCCACCGAAGTCCGACTTACCATAGACTAGAATCCCAAAGCACACTCATGACAACCACACACTAATTATGGATTAGCACTAGCCTCTTAAGAATGGGCATTAAGCTCAAGGCTAGGCCCTCCATAAAGTGAACACTCAAGAGAGAGAGCTCTCTCAAAAGTGGATCCCCAAGAGTGGATACTCAAGAATGAAGCCTCCTTGCATAAAGGCTTCGTTATAAAGGCTTGCACCACAATCCCTTCTACTATGGGTTTAAGTTGAACCCTCTAGTTAGCATATACAACCTTGGAACTCCCAATGGGCCCAAGACCTTATACAACATTCCCCCATTCCTGATTTGTCACACGTCCTCGTGTGCCGGTGAAGCAAAACACGGTGATATGGTAGAAAGAAAGTCCATGGAAGAAATGTTGAGCTACAAAATATAAGAACAATTAATGAGCATCAAAGGCCAACAAGGATAAAAACATGAAGTACAATGAACAATCATGCAAAAATTTGAAGTTTTTGCTTCTAAAAGTGGGTGAATCATAGTCAAAAACTAGACAACATAAAGCAAAAAAGACACCTAAACTATCGTGAAGATTAAACCACTTGGAATTTGAATTTTATGCATGAAACACAAGCAATTAATTAAGACCCTAGGCTAATGCAAGTTCATAAACCTACTAGCCTAAAAACTATGTGACCAATCTTAATAAATTACTCAAGCCTGTCATGTCTACGGGCTATACAAAAGCTCCTAATCTATTAGTACATTGTCATAGCTTTTTGAAGCTCATGGAAGTTTGTCTTTGTCACACATAGAAAAAATAAAGCACAATAGAAGGCTACCACCCCAAGGCAAGTCTAGGTATGACTCTCGGCTCCTTGAACCCTCAAGAAGGTATTCCAAAAGCCTACTAGCCTACGAAGGTGACGGCTAACCCCTATCAGCCAGGGCATCGGTTTAGGGCCTTGAATAAGAGATCCAAGGTGATTTCCTGCGCTTGCCAAGTGCCAATAATGCACTAGGCCTCACAAAGACACAACATAACATAGAATTTTCTTTTCATGTGTCTAGTAGAAATTTTGCTACTTTTTCTTGACACTTTTTTTGCTTCATTATTTCATTTTTTATCACTTTTTTATTGCTTCCAACATGAGATGCTAAAAGAAAATGAACTAAGAGACTAAAGCCTAATCATAGCCCTAGGTTATGTTAAAACTGAATGGAGTATTAAGACTATCACTAAGAGTCTAGGACTAATGAGAAATGAACCTACATTAACCTAAGGGTCAAGGCCAATTACCTATGATTAGCACACATAAAGCCTAATTTTTTGATGAGTTAATATTCACAAAGCAAAGTGTTGAAACTTTAGCATGCCTATCTGTTGAACATGAAAGAACCATAGATTAGAATCAAATAATACTTAAGCCAAGCATAGAGAATGGAGAGATGAACAAAAGAGAAAAATCATGGAAGGATTTCACCTATTCATGCTCTTTGTGTATCTTTAAGCAAGCATCCACTTGGTAGAGAAGTCTCTTGACCTTTTTATTACAATCCAAGCTAATTGAAGCTAAGTGTAAACACAAGCTCCGGATCCAAAGGCTTTTTACTGAAATCCAAAAGCTCACAAAAAAAACATTAATGAAAACCTAAAGCTAGGGTCTTGCATACCCGAGTTTGCCAAAGGGAAAAACCCGAAGAAAAAAAGTGCCTTTGGTTTTGCACGTGATGCTCTTTAGTAGCAAATTTATGCATACACAACAAAAATGAGAGGTAAAATGCTTCTACATAAACAAATTTTCATTTTTTTACAAACTCTCATGCATGATTCAAAAGTTGATTAGATACTAGCTCAAATGAAAATGTGCAAATTTAGATCAAGCTATAAGATAGTAATAATGCAAATTTTGAATGAATTTGAAGTGGCTCTTGAAAGCCAAATTTTACATTTCTGAAGCTCTCCAAAAAAGTTGGCTAACAACTAGCTCGCATGAAGTTTTACCATTTTAGAGCAAGCTATGAGCTAGAGATGATTGCAACTTGATGGAATGAAAATAATTGGTCTTAATAGCCAAATTTTGTACTTGAAAGCTCTTAAAAAAGTTGGTAGACACTAGCTCAAAGGAAAACGTTTTCACTTTAGACAAAACTTAGAGCTAGAATTTATACGACTTTTAATCATAAGAATTGGAATGGCTCTGAATCCCACTTTGCTAATCATTTTTCAAAAACAAAGTCAATCATCAGTGGTCTTAAGTATATGGAAATTGAACACAAGAAAAAATGATCAACCATACCCCCAAAATGCTCTCTTTTTGCTATTCAAAAAAGCTTCATTTTAGCGCTTTGCAATGATTTTTCATTCAATTCAAGCACTAGAATATAAAAAGCAAGTAAAGTCCAAGCATAACATATCTCGACCAAGAATTATTGCATGTGCAATGTAACTCTCAAAAGATGCCCAAATGGATATCACAAAGACTTTTTTCATTTAGTGCAATGAGGGATTTTTTCAATAAGTCCAAGCATTAGGTCATACATAAGCTAAAAACATTTGTGCACCCCCTTTTCATTTATGCATGGAGACCGTCACACAATCATACCATACCATCGATGTCCACATCCTTGCTCTTAAATAGCAACTATGGCATACAAACTAAAATGAGAAAACTAATGCACTCATGATGTTTTCAAGTGATGGTACAAGGCTCTTGATGGCCAAAATTTGGAAATGCATTGTCACTTACCCTTTCAAAGCTCGGTCATTTTGTAGTGCATAATCATTTTAGAAATGAGGAAAAGCACTAATAATTGCAAGAATTAAAAAAAAGTCCTACGCTTTGCATAGAGAGATTTGTTTCAATAAAAAGCACAATGATACTCTTTCATAGCACAATTAACAAATTTCTTTTAAAACTGTCTTGAGTGGGCAAAAATAGCGATTTTTGGCATAGTGTCTCATTGATCATGGTTTTTGCTACTTCATGCATTCCTCAAAAGATCAAAAAATTATTTTCTCTCCCTTCTTGACTCTCGAGTTTGAGCCAAGGCACGCCAGTCAAACTGCCCAATATCATTATTATTTTTTTATTTTTTTTTTACTCGCACTCCCGAATGGCTCGTGAATCTTGAGTGGTCAAGCTTGACTAGTTGAGCTAGGTGGGAATCTTCCTTTGTTGCATTTTTTGTATTTATATAGTTTTGGCGGTTTTGGCCAGCTATGGGAGGGAGAGTGAGAGAGAGACTGAGCTATTGGCCGGCTATGGAGCATGGGGTGAAAGAGAGAGAGAGAGTGTGCATGTGCTTTGCGCCATCAGTTGCAACAAGCCGCAAACGGTGGCAAGTGGCCAAGACTGCATGACAATTGAGAAAAGTTTGTGGGCCAATGAGGTGATAAGAGGCATTGATCTTTCTGTGTGTGTGTGTGTGTGTGATCGGCTATTCTCAACAAGTCTACAAGTGGGGTCAGGCTTGCAGTTTGACCAAGCACTAAAGCCGAGCTGCATATTGGCCGCTTGTGTGTGTGTGTGTTTGTGAAAACGCCAAGGGAGCTGGGCATTGTGTGTGTGTGTTGTGAGCGCCAAGCCCTGCAGAACAGTGTGTAGGCTCCATGTGTGGTTTTTTTTCATTTTATTTTTTATTTTTTATCATTACCTCAAGGGGAAGTTTCCACATGACACAAGATCGCAAGGGATTCCATTATGAGGAGAGCTATGGCATGCATGTAAGTTGACGAATCAAATATCATTTGGATGCTTTCACACTCACATATCATCAATTCCATCAATTTTTATGCATGCACACACTCAAGATTAGGTGCACACACACATCAATTTTATGCCAGTTTTTTTCCTCTTTGGTGCATTACACACACAATGATTTTATGCACACATATGAATTCTTATTCCAAATCAAGATTAATCTTGACACACACTTCATCAACTAGTCAAATCTGACCATCAATTTCATTCCAAAACAATCAAATTAGGTGCAAAGTGTAGGTCAATTGACTTACACACCTAATTTTAGCACTAAATTAGCAACTCATTGGAATCAAATTAATCACCCAAAAATTGAATGAGTAGGTCAATGCACTTACAATCGATTGCATCAAAGCTAATCCTTGCTCCACAAGATGATTCCATCATGCACACACATGTGTGGCTCTTCCAAATTATCCCAAAAAATGATCATTGTCGGCCAAAAATCAAAACTCAAATCATCAAATTGGGCTGGATTAGCACAATTAACTTGATAAAAGTGTTGATTCCACCTCTTATCAGGGGATTAATATACATTACACTTCAAATGTTAGTGGTTAGGCTAGCAAAGTTAGTTAAAATTAGTAAAAATTAGCATAGAATTAGTACAATAAGCATGGAAATGAACCGAAATTAGCAATGGTTAGTGAAAAGTTAGTGAAATTGGGGGTTTGGGGTATTTATAACTCAGCAACTTGCTTCAATTACTTGCACAAACATCATCAAATCAAACCAAAATTGAGTTACACACACTCAAAAACCAATGAAATTAGCAATGAAATTACTCTATTCTAAACACCATATACTCATTAGCTTAGGTTATCGATCCCCGGCAGCAGTGCCAAATGTTAAGGAAAAGTGTAGCATAGCCTAATCAACCCAAGACCAAAAAAATTATCAATCCTAGGATCGGAAACCCGGCTAGGGCATGGAAGCACGAGCATCGGATGTATTGAATGAGAGGATTCAAGAGAATGTTCATTTAATGTAAAAGAGATTAGCCATGAATCACTAACTCTAATCACATCATCAATCAAGCATCACCTACACACATTAAGTCCACCGAAGTCCAACTTACCATAGACTAGAATCCCAAAGCACACTCATACACACTAATTGCATTGGTGTTGGCCTCTCCAATCCCCACATGCCAATCAAGGAACTTCATCAAAAGCTACATACGCAAGGTGAATGGTGCTAGAGTTTCATCAAACCCATCCACACACACAAGCAAACAATAAGGCACAAACACTAATTATAAGATTGAGAATCGACTTCATCAACCTAATTAGAGATGTTAAATATCACAAATCAAATGCTCATAGAAGGATAGGAGTGGTCAATAAGCAAGAAGTCATCACACATACTTGATCAAATCTAGAATAATGAGATGGTGAAACTACTTCATGACATAATGGAATAGAGAAGAAGTAGACTAATGAAGACATTAGAGATTAGATTAAGAAATGGTTCTCTAATTAAAACGGATTAGCACTAGCCTCTTAAGCACGGGCATTAAGCTCAAGGCTAGGCCATCCATAAAGTGAACACGAGAGAGAGAGAGAGAGAGAGAGAGAGAGAGAGAGAGAGAGAGAGAGAGAGAGAGAGAGAGAGTGGATACTTAAGAATGAAGCCTCCTTGCATAAAGGCTTCGTTATAAAGGATTGCACCACAATCCCTTCTACTATGGGTTTAAGTTGAGCCCTCTAGCTAGCATATACAACTTTGGAACTCCCAATGAGCCCAAGACCTTATACAAAGTGAGTAGGAAATATTGTGCACATCCATAGCACATCTCCCGCTTGATGCATAATTGGTGTAGCCTGTATTAGCGGCTACTAACAATAGATGAGTATGCTAGTAACCCTGACTTTAAAGATGTAATGTCAACCCTTGCTTTGGGGAAGAAATAGGAACCATTTACCTGGTAGGATGGTTATCTTCTCCATGGCAATAGGCTATGTGTTACCCATTCCCTTCATGAGAAAGTCATGTATGAATCCCATGCTCCTCCCTATGCAGGGCATAAAGGCATTCAAACTACTCCTTGAGGAGTAGAGACAAACTTCTATTGGCCTACCATGAAAGTGGACATACAAAAATATGTTTCAAAATGTGTGGTATGCCAAAAGACTAAGTATGATAGAGAGAAGAAACCCGGATTACTCCCGCCATTTCCAATCCCTAATTCACCATGGGAGATTATATCCATGGATTTTATCTTTGGATTACCCAAGTCTATCCATGTGAATACGGGAATATGGACAATACTCGATAGGTTTAGCAAGCAAGCACACTTTATTCCTATAAAAAAGACTATTAAGGCACACCAAATGGCAACCCTCTTCTCAGGTTTTCAAACACCATGGATTACCAACATCCATCGTGTCAGATAGAGATCCTAGAATGACTAGTAATTTTTGGAAAGATCTCTTTGAAAATCTAGGTACAAGATTGAATTTCTCTTTGGCCTATCACTTACAAACGGATGGCCAAAGTGAGATAGCCAATCTTACAATACTCGATCTACTAAAGACTTATGTTACAGAAGTAGATCAACACTCACAATGGGAGAAGTACTTACCTCTTGTAGAGTATGCGTACAATAATATTGTCCATACTACTACAAGAAAACGAGTGTGAAATTTTTGCAAGCTTCTAATTTAGAGCTTTTTCTTGAAACTTAGATCTTTTCTCTCAGGGAGCTTTTAAAGGTACTTTTAGGAGAGCAAATAAAAATCCATATTCCTTCAACAAGCATGTTTCAATAGATATATACAAACACAAACACACATATACATGTGCACACACATATGTATTAAAGAGATTGTCTGTGTATGTGTATTTATTAGATCATATTACATATTTACACATTAGAATTAGTATATTATGGTATAGCAAGACTTCTACAATATGACTATCTATCTAAGGTAGCCTTCTCAAGACTTGCATTCCAAGAGAAAAAAATCTTAAGATAAATTAAGGTGGTCACTCATTAGAGGAGCGCTAAATAGTAGTGTACCTCAGTGCGAGCTATGGGAAAATATCTTTGTAAACTATTAGGACTAGTCACAAACATTCAAGAAGAATTTATTATGAGAAGTTAATTGTATCTCATATCTCTAATTAAAAAAACACATCAATGAAATCAACTTTCAAGTTTTAGACCTTTAAAATTTGCCTCATGCTCGTGACCAATTTGCAATGCTAGAAAAGTGCTATAGTTTTTGACATTAATTGTTGGTAGTTTTTAAATATCCACTTGAATGACCTATTTTGTGGACTTTGACTCTCCTAGTTTAAACTTATTAAGTTTGCTAAACTTAATTAAGGGTAATCTACAAAAGAAACACAATAATATATGGACATTTTCATCATGACCCTCAAATATTCAAAATTCCTAATATGCCCCACACATTTGGCAAAAAATGCCCAAACAGTGCCCATTGGTTTTTTTGGAAATAATCAAAATACCACTCTTTAACCTTGCAAATGCCTCCAAAAGTAATTGTTTTGAAAACTCTTCATAGGTCAGAGTGTGATAGATTGCTACAACTTGTGAGAGATTATAAATTGTGATGTTTGTAAGTCATTTGATAACTGATCTTTGACCTTAATATGCTATTTTTTTAAGGTCCAATTATCAAAATATCCTTGTAATATGTTAAAATTTCCAAAAAAATTCTCAAATTTCAAAAATCCTCAATACACCCCTCATATTTGGCCAAAAAATCCCAAAATGGACTTCATTAACTTTGTAAACAATTCAAAGGACAATTCTTTAACTAGTTCCTCATATGAAGACCGGTATTCCTTTGATAGTAACAAATAGAGTTGGAAATTAATATGGTATTGTGGGATCTCAAGATGAAATCGTTCAAACATTTTAGACATAGATGGTTCTATTTATGAGCTCATTGGTAAAACCTAGCCTAAAATTGATATGGGGTATATTGGGACATTGAGGGAAATTTTTGGAGTTTTCATAAATTATAAGAGTTTTCTTTAAGTATAGCATATTTATAGTATGTAGTGGAGACAACAAAGATCACAAACAATATATGATATTGTAACAATAGCTTGTAGCTTCCTACATACAATCACACTTCCTATTGCCCATACCTATTGGAGCTAGTTAAACACATACATATTCGCGTCGAGAAAGATGCATGTTGCCTTCATAGTCAACCTACCGTTGTCAAAGAGTTGGCGGTCTTGCCAGGAAGGCGCCGGGCCTCTAGCTATGAGGGTTTGTGGGGAGATTGTGTAGCTTTTCACTTAAGCAAGCTTAGTGTTTGTAGCAAATACATTGTGTGTAGTCATTGGAATCTCACATGCAGACACACACATACGCACACATGAAACCCTCAAAACAAAAAAAAGATGAAAACATCAAGGCTTTGATTGTATCTACTCAAAGGTAAGATGAAAGGGTTCACTGATGCATTTATAACAGCAAGTCGTTGTGCTCCAAATAGACTGCGAATGGTTCTTTGAAACTGTAACTTAGTGCTTACAAAGATGTAGATATTTTGCCTAGCAATAGGAGTGAGCCGTGTGTACAAGTCTTCTTGGTTCATAGTAATATTAAGAAAGCAAGACTCAACCCCTAGTGGAGAATAAATATGTGCACATCAAAAGAATTAGAGTAGTCTAGTAGTGGCAAAACAAGAGGACGTGGAGAAAGAAGAATTTCTTGCAGTTTTTTCGGCCGAAAGAGTAACACAATTCTCTGTTGGAAGTGGATTTTACGGCTAATACAAACGTTAATTATAATATGTTGTACGAAGTGAAAGGGTTGAAAAGTTACACCATCGAGGTTATTCATCTTAGAAAGCTCAGAAAGCAGTCAATGGAGGAAAGAGATAAGAGAGACAATCAACATACAAAGACCCACACAAGCTTAATCCAAAGAAGTGAAGCACACCTAAAGACTTGTGTTATTGTAGCCAATTTGATGAAGTAGATGATGCGTAGTAGTCCCCAACACCATTTGCAAGCCACCAACAATGCATCTTTATTGATGAAAGAAGGTTACATAGAGTGTATGAGTATTACAAGGGAGGAGATAGAAGGCTTGAGGCATGAAGTAGCAAGCTCAAGATGTGTTGGGCTGAAATTGAGAGAAAGTTTTCCTCAAGGAGATGGCTAGGAGGTTGGGTGCTGGCTTAATAGAGTGGATTGATTATGGGGATTGCTTGAGCTCTTGATTGCTTGATGGTTTGCATGATGCCCAAGTGAGGAGCAAGAGACTCTATTTATAGGTGAGTTTGCCTCTTGAAGAAGATATTTGCTTAGAAATATCTAAGGGATTTGTGTGACAAGTGTCTCCCTTTTCAAAAATATCTTGAAATTATCTTCAAAGTTTCTAGATCTTTCTCATCAAGAAATATCTAGAGGTTCTTCTAGATCTTTCTCATCAAGAAATATCTAGAGGTTCTTCTACATCTTTCTCTTCAAGAAATATCTAGAGGTTCTTCCAGATCTTTCTTTTTAAGAATTATCTAGAGGTTCTTCTAGATTTTTCTCCAAAAATCTTCTCTTTGCCGCCATAAGCCTCCAAGAGTAGCTTTATAAAAGATTGAGAGAGAGCTTGGCATACATCATGGATGACATCAAACAAACTCGTAACCACTTTTCTAAGGGATTTTTCTAGGTCCATAATCACTCCAAAGTGCACCTACTATGTGTAGAATGACACCTCATGGGGTATACTATGATTAAGGCCACTTTTGGCCATCTATACATGTCATATGCCACCTAGGATGCCTAGTAGATAGGAGGTAAGTTTTATAGGATCATTTCATCATAGCTCCAAAAAGAGGTTCACAAAGAATCCTGGGTTTGAAGCCCATTCCCAACAAGAGTGACACATTCGACTTCGACTAGCTTTTTGCATGCTAGATGGAAAATGCATATACTTATGCACACTTAAGGTGTACACATAAAATCCATAATATTGTAGGGCTTAGCTTCCGTTCCCACCATGCAGGTGCCATGGCATGACATCCACCCCCTCTAAACCTACACTTTCTCTGGTATGTGCCACAGCCAATGTTTGCAGGTTCGACTCTCTTGGAGTTTCTTCTTCTTCATCTTCACTGGGTGATTCCAAGTCTTCATTCTCGCTTACTTGATCAGCCGGATGACTATCCTCTCTTCTTTTGAATATCTTGATTCTCTTTCCTGCAATGGTTATCTTCATCTCTGTTCCATCCAATTCAGCCAGGGTGTAAGTGGCATTGTCATGTACGTACTTGACTATATACGGTCCAAACCATCTTTTTCAAACCTTTCGCATGACAATATGCTGGTTATCAAGACTAGTGTCATACACTAAAACCCAATCTCCTTGCTTAATTACCTTCCTTCTTAGCCTGTGTCGTCTATCAAACTAGTCCTTGCTTTTCAACCTAGCATTCTTCAATATTTCTTTTGCAACCTCAATGTCTTTAGGCCTTCGTTCTAGCTGTCTTATACGCAAGGCAAGGAGCTCTTCTCTGCTTATCCCATCTTCCCAAGGTAGCACATTCCATGTGGGAATGGTTTCTTCAATGGGCATTATAGGCTTTTGACCATACATCAATTCTGCAAGCATGTAGCCAGTTTACTGAGTTGTGTATCGTGCGATCAGCCCATAGAGCATATGGCAATAGTTTTGGCCACTCACTAATTCTCCCTTCACAAGGTTTAGCCAAGGCTTTGATGATTGGCAGATGCCCTCTTTCACTTTTGCCGTTGCCTTCCGGATTGTAAGCGGTGGTAAGAGAAATCTTGATTCCTATCCTGGAAAATAATTCCCTTGCTTCCTCGACGTCCAGCTCTCCTCTTCTGGAGTTATCTTTCCCACACAACCATAATGGCAGATTACATCCTCAAGGAGAAATTTACATACTGCCTCTGTAGTCTTTGTCCTTAAAGCTCACCCTTCAACCTGATTAGTCAAGTCTTCTCTTGCAAGAACCAAGTACCTCATCTGCCAGAGTCCTAAAGGCATGGTGACTAGATCCACAACCCATTTATAATGCATGGCTAGTGGATATGTAGGGTGCAATCCATCACAATGTCAGACATTTGAATACATTTGACATGTTACACATGATTCCACAAAGTGGGATACATCCTTGTACATACCTTTCCACCAATACCTTTCCTTTAGCTTTGAAAAGGTTTCCCACACACCACGATTTCCAGCCCATAGGTTCTCATGAAACTCCTGCATGAGCTTTACCTGAGTTTGTTTGTTACATACTACCCTTTGTGGTATAACACCCTTCTATTTTGGATATTTCCATAAGTAACCATCTTGCAGAAAGTACCCATATGCTTTTCTGCGTATCCTCTTAAAATCATGCTCAAACCAATCACCCTGTTTTGTTAAACTACTCAAATAACCACCAATAAGCAACCAATCTCCTTCATACCCATCTCCTAAAAAATACTCAAGTGCACTAGGTGTGCCAACATCATTATGCTCAACATGATTAATGGAGTAGAACTTTGTGCCTACATCTTCACTATCATCTACCATGTCTTGCTCATCCTCATACCTTTCCCTTGACAGCATGTCCGCTACCGGGTTTTCTTTTCCTGCAATATGCTTTTTCACACCTTAGTGCTGTAACCATGCCCCACAACTCTCGTTTTACCTATGGGTAGTTCCTTTGTCAAGTACTTAGAACCTTGGCTCCAAACCTTACCACATACTTATGTCCCTCTTTGTCATCCTGCCCTATTGCCCATCCAATTCCTATCGGAGTCATATCCACTGTCACTATTACTAGCGTTCCACACTCATAGTTTACCTTTCTTAAAGTTGGTGCTTGTTGTAGAAAATCCTTTAGCTTTATTATAGCCCTTGCTTGTGCGTCTCCCCAATAAAACTTTTGTTTTCTCCTCAACTGATACAAAGGATCTGCTACATGTGCATAATGTGGAATCCATACAACATAAAACACACACGCACCAAGAAATCTGCGAACTTCACTCACAGATATGCATACCTCCTTCATCTTTTGAATAGCATCAATTTTTGTTGGACAAGGTCGTCTCCCATTGGGGCCACACATGTGCCCAACAATCGACACCTCCTTCACTCCAAACACAGACTTTTGTCCTGAGAGGGTAAGGTTCACCTCTTCCAGTCTGGATAGGATCTTGTCACAATCATCTATGTGTTGTGCCACAAAGTTGTGGCACCCCTTGGAATCCAAAGATTCATCTTTATTACTTTCTTCACATCCTTTGATAGGAACGTCATCAAGAAAGGGCATAGTTACTTGGGGAATAAAGTCATGTAAGACCTTATTCATACCATTCATCATATGTGAAACCGAATTGGTTGCTCCCTGTGGTAAGGTACACATCCTCACCAAACCCAAAGGTGTCCTCATGGTAGTCAGATCCCTGCTTTCCATTGCTAGTTGGAATTGATCATACCTTGAGTACAAATCTCCCATAGAATATATTGCCCTTCCTGAAAATGCTTCTGCAAACTCATCCACAATGGGCCCTGTACCCATATTCTTGATTGTGACTTTATTGACCGGCTTCATATCTTGGATGAAGTGCAAAGCTCCATTCTTCTTTGGTACTGTGAACCACCCGTTTGAGTATGGAGCGCATGAAGGCTCCAAAATACCCATCTTGATCTTCTCATTTAGCAACTCAATTAACTTTGGTAAGTGAGCCTTTGGAACTGGTATTGGCCGTAAGTTCCAAGGTACATGAGGGATGGTAAAGATCACCATAGGAGCAACAATGGTACGATCTACACATCCCATCTCATGTGGCTCAAATGCAAATGCTCTTCCATGTTTAGAGACCATCTCTTCAAAACATTCCCTTTCAACCTGTGTCAAGGAGTCCTCATTCCCAATCTTCAATTGCTTTAGAGACTCCTTTGTAAACCTGTGTCCAATCCCTTTTGGATCTCTGAGACTAGGTTGCAAAGAAGCCTGTTCTAGCTTTTCCTTGCAATGCTTTGGCAAAAAAAGTGACACTGGTTTTACCTTCTTTGCCACAGTCTTGTACTTAGCGTCCAGTTTTACTTCATGTTTTTGCTTTCTATCCTGCTGTTCCTTTTGAAATGCCTCAACCACATTGTACATTTCAAGTGAGCACACTTTCACTATCTCATTTTGGTCATGCGAAGGTTAATCTACTATAGACTGCAGATCCTGTAATGTGTCCACAAAAGAAAACTCCTCAAACATACCTGTTATGTTTTCATTGTTACCTAGTAGAGCATGCTCTTTCCACTCCTTTTGTAGACTATGTATATGTTTGCGGGAACCTCGACTCACGTTCTCACATTTTAGAAAAGAGACATATCCATATTCTGTTAGACCTGTAGAACCTGTACAGAAATCCTCCTTATGTGAGAACCTTTCCCTTTTTGTACCATCGTAATCCCGCTCTACAATGGTACCTGGCCAAAACCCATTCTCTCTCGATGATCATAAAACTCTTTACTCAACCTGGGCAATGGGTGCTCTCGGAGACTGTCATGATTTCTTTCATGATTCACACAGACAGTGAGAAATTGAACAGCACGTTTTCCATCTTTACTTCTTATGCTATCATAAGCACAACCATCATCCATTACCTTTGTTTCCATTCTAACCCTACAATGTAGGATTGTCCAAGGATGAGATCATAAGAAGATGTGTCCTGTACAAAGAAATTCTGCTCTTCATTTACATCTCCAATAGTTACTTCACACTTGGACAAGCTGCATATAACTCACCTGATGAATTATTTGCTACCTTAACCATCCATCCATGATCTGTGTCCATTGGTTATTTGCACTTGTTGAATAAGCTCTTTGACATTATGTTTATTTCTAAACCATGGTCAATTAAGGCAACAAATGGCTCTTCAAGATCACCCACCTTGACCATTGTCTCTGTCGTAGCTCTTGCCCAATGATTCCTGGAAAAGTGACTTCTTGGAATGGCTTCGTGCTCCTCATCTCCATTTGAAAATTGTACTTGCTTTGTTCTTCCAGAAGAATGGTAGCACCCTACGACATCCTCATCATGCTCTCTGTCTTCCACCTGTATTACTTATCTCTTTAAGCTTTCTCCTTCAGATTGCGGGTGAGTGGTGTCAACAAGAGTTTGCCTCTTTCTCTTGATGATATCAATGATCTCCTCGTGGAACTCACTCTTGGCTATGCCAAGAACTTCTCCCAAGGTAAACTCTATTTTGCTATTCAAAATTCTTTCTTTAAGTATGTAGCAACCTCAATATCAAACTGTAACTTATAAGTTGGAGTTTTAGGCTTACCTTTTGATGACTCCTTTTTCCTCCTAGTTGTACTTTCTTTCATAGTCACATCAGGTGGGGGTGCTTCCTGTGTTGTAGGCGCTCGAGGAGGTATTGTATCTCTTCTTCTAGTAATTCTTTTTGATGGTCCGTTGTCACCACTCTCTCGCTTGGCTTTTCTTCCACAAAAACTTCGTTGTTTTGACATTTTGCAATATAGGCATGTACTGACAAGGAGTCCACAGGATCATTCCATCCTGTTTCTAGACGAATACAGTCACCTGCTTCATGTAGGACTTCTCTTGTAAGCTTTCCTTTCCTTGCTAGCTCCATAGCACTTGGCCACAGCTTACCATTTTCTTCAAAACTCCTCAATGGTTCAATCTTGACTGTATAAGTATATGCCTCAGATGCAGAGATGGCATGGGTAGTGGCCATATCCTCTAGCAGAATCTGCATTCCTCCTTTACCAAAGTTAGTCCTTAAGGGTAAACCTGTCTCCCTTAAGTGAATCTTCCCATCCTTGAAGAAGACAAGATCTTTTCTCAAAGCTTCATTGAAGCTGTCACATTCTCTCCTAGCATGCTCTGTGCTGTCACACCATATGCATCTATGAACAAAACCTCTCATACCTTTCATAAGCTCATCGATTACAGCGTCATCAAGTTTTGGAAGTATAAAGGAAGAAGGCTTTACCATATTTTCAGAAGCTGTGGAAGTAGATGGTGCACTACCAACAGCCATCTTATCCCGTCTCCTTTGGCTCTTGGCAAGTAATGAAAACAGCAGCTTCAACTTCGTTCCAATCTGTCTTCAGTCCCTGCTCATCATCTTTGACCTCGAGAAGTAGCTCCAACTGCTCCTGGAGCTCCTTTTCTTGTAGCGGTGTGAGCGGGATGGAAACACACAAAATGCCTCTATAAAAACCCGACACACACTCTTGGGAAGATACACACACGCACTATGGGGCACCACTTGGCTTACACAATCCACTTGGCCGAGACAGGGAATACACCAATGGAGTGAGAGGAGAGAGACTTCCCACTTACCCACTCAACACAGAGACACACACACACGCACACACCCAAAAAACTCAGCTCAAAAGAGGAGAATTTATGATGTTTAGATACAAATGAGCTTGGGGCAACACCAATGGGGAAAATAGTTTACACAGTATTGAAGAAATACACTAGATACAATCACAAAGTTAAGTAGAGGCTTCACTCACCGGAGAAGATTACACAGAAAAAACAGAAAAAAAGAGTGAGGAATTTGGCAAAATGGACAGCGCCAACCTGTTCGGAACGGCCCAAAACCCCAGTCTACAATGTCAAAGTGCTCAAATCCGACCTCGGATGAGCAATTTACGGCCAAAACAGGCCCCAAAAACCCCAAATACATAGTTGCGACTGTTCCTCCTCTCTTCTCCACGTTTTTTCTGGTCTTCTCTCTGTTTTTTCAGTTCCCACACTTAGCTTTATTAGTTAGGTACCCTTGGCCTTTTCGTTGACCTCAAACGGACCCCGAACAGGCCAAAAACCGACCTCACAGTGCATAGTTGTCACTTTTTTGCATCATCCGCACACCTGGCACTCACCTTTTGTCAATAATGCATCCCGCCACCACGTGAAGTGGCCCCAAAAGATGGTCCTCATGATGACCTTTCTACATAATTACCACAAGAAAGAAAAGATCCACGTTGTGTCCATACTTCTCCACGTGCAAGTATTGACCCCGTTCGGCCTCCTTACGCCACTAGATGCCATCTGACGCACCTGCTGACCTCATGTCGTCAGCCCGTGGATAGCTTCCTTGAGAATTTTTACGTGCTACTAACTCCTCCTTATTGTAGAAAAAACACAAATGTACTGGTGATAGTGAAAATGGATGCACTATGTACATGTTGTCCTACCTGTACACATGTGGGCCCCACGTAACCACCTTGCTCTGGAAAATGGGCAATCCTTTATTTGATGCATCATGCATGTGTATGTACATATGTGCAATCCCTTGGTCCAAAAAAGTCCTGACATAATTTGCCCACCCCCTAGCGTGCTAGATCATTCATGATCAGCAGCAACAACAAAAAGCGATATGAGACTCGCAACGTCACAAGTCTCCTCATCCTTCACCAACACTGCTTGATCCACAGACAACTCATCTTGCTCGACCATCATTAACCTGGCATGATACAATTTAAGACGCAATCCATTTACCCTTGACTTATGTAGAACCCCATCCAGGTTAGCCAACTGATATGTACCATTCGGGAAACACTCCACTACCTTGAAAGGGCCTTCCCACTTAATTTGAAACTTCTTTTGGAAGGTGTCGTCCAGCTTACTATTGTAGCGCAAAACCAAGTCATGCTTCTTGATAACCTTACTTTTTAACTTTTCCCTTATCTTTGCCAAAGCTTTATCTTGCATCTTCCCATAATGATCCAATGCGCTCATCCTATCTACCTGAACCTCTTGTAACTGCAAGAGCCTCTCTTTGAATGCATCACTAGGCGGCCCAAGTAACTTCTCTGACATCTTGACAGCAGGCAACTCTACTTCCACAGGCAATAGTGCTTCCTTTCCATACACCAAATGAAATGGCGTAAACCCTGTACCTGTCTTCACCGAAGTATAGTAAGCCCATAATGCACTAGGCAATTCCAAATCCCAATTCTTTCCTTGGTGCTCTGTCACTTTCGAAAGAATTTGCACCAACTCACCATTGAATCTTTCATTTCAGCCATTACATTGTGGGTAATAAGGAGTGGTATGCTGGTGCGTAATCTTCATCTTCACGCATAAAAGTCTAGCAGTTTAGCTCTAAATCCTGGCCCCTTATCTGAAAGTAGCTCCAATGGCACCCCAAACTTGCAACATATTTCATCGTACACAAATTTTGCCACATCCTTTAAGTGATCTGTTTTACTGCTATAGCCTCTACCCATCTAGAGAGATAGTCCACTGCAGTCAAAATATAGCTTTTGCCCCTGCTTGTGATAGGTAATGGGCCTATTGCATCAATCCCCCACTTTTCAAATACCTCAAATGCCATAATGGTTTTTCGTAACTCTGGCTTCAACACTCTCTTTCCAAAAGCTTGACACCTATTGCAAGACCTACACCAATGGTGAACATCCTTGTGAAAACTAGGCCATACATACCCCTCTTGCAAGATCTTATGCAAGGTGATCTTTAGAGCAAAATGGACGCCACATGCGCCTTCATGATTCTCTTCCAACACTCTGTAAAGATCCTCCCTCCAAGGTACACGTCTCAACACGAGATCAACCCGTTTCATGTACAAGACATCACCAATCAATTTGTACCTATATGCTCTACGCACAAAGCCATACTTCTTAAACTTTTGCATATCCTTTGGAATGATTCCTGTTAGCAAAAACTCCTCTTCTTGAGCCAAACTTTCTCGGCCATGGTAAAGAGGTAAAGTGGTCCTCAACACAAATAGCTCCCCAATCATGCTTTGAGCTGCTTCATGTGCCTCTCCATTTAGAGCACGTTCAATGTGTTTGATGCTCCATGCTTCAAACTTTTTTAACAGACCTTTAATTCTGAAACACATTTCCTTCAATGAGCTGTTCTTGCTCTTCCACACACCCAGCACTTGCTTCACCACTAACAAGGCATCACCTTTTATGCTCAACCTTCGAACCCCATGCTTCAAACAAATGTGTAATCCGGCTTCCAGAGTAGCATATTCAGCCTCATTGTTACTATGAGCATCCAATTTGAACCCCCTCTTGCATACTAGCTTCCCCTCTGGATCATAAAGTGCTATACCCCCTGAAGCTGCATCATGGCTCTTTCTGTATGAACCATCAAAGAACAACACATGTGCATTGCTGATCTGTGGCACTTCTTCAACTACCTTTCTCACCACCTCTTCCTTAACAATAAGGGGATTCTCCTTGTAGGTCAACAAATCGGCTAGGGTAGCTCTTGTACTGTCTTCCACTAAAAAAGACAACTCGAACTCTTGCAGCTCAATTACCCATTTCTTGACCACATTTGACATGTTAGTGCCATTAATTAACTGTGGCAAAAAGGCATAACTCGTCAAGAAAACAAAAAGTCGTGGTAGCAAGTAATGACAAAATCGTCGAGACAAGCAAATATTACATTGGCCATCACTAGCTCTACTTCCGAGAATTTTCTCTTTCTACCAACTTCACTCGGCTTGCACAATATACTGGTCTCATATAATGGCTTGCACAATATACTGGTACTGGTGATAGTGAAAATCGATAACCATAATCTTAAGCTCTCTAATCCATAATCTCCAAGTCCGTTCAAACCCGGAATTAAACCGGTGACCTTAAAGCAAGTCGGACCACCCAAGGCCATTGGAAGTTGAAGCTTCTAAGCCATGGCAGGAAGAAGCTGAAGGTAGTACAAGGCACTTCAATTTTGATTTTCTTGATAAGCACTTGGATTAAATCAGGACAATCCTTGTGAGGAGCATAAACTCCTCCATGAATATTGATTAAAACAGGGATATTGTTGATTAATTGGTTTAAGGTTAACTGTCTGTTATAAGCTCTGTTCCCAGTTATTATGTCTGCTGCAACTCTTTCCTCGCACCTCTAACAACCAGGGGCCCGGTGCCTTCCTGGCTCAGCTATGGAATACAAATCCCTTGAGAACGGTGATCCGTTTCCAAAACGAATGGTTTCAAAGGATCTACAATAGCTAGAATAGAAGTTGTAGCTAATGCAGCCTTCACCGTATCAAAACTATGTTGCTCAGCGGTCTCCTATTGATAGGTCTTGCCTTTGCCTTTCAGTTTCTTCGTCATGGGAGAAGCAATATTAGCATAGTTTTTAACAAACCTTTGATAAAAACCTCAAAATCCTAAGAAAATCTGTAACTCTTCCAAAATTTTAGGAGAAGGCCGCCGTCGAATGGTATCCACTTTGGATTGATCCATTTGTAGCCCAGTAGAGAAAATAACATGCCCAAGATAGTGAATTTCCTCCTTCATAAAATCACACTTGGATTATTTGGCATATAATTGATTTGTTCATAATAATTCAAACACCTGCCTCAGATGTTGCAAGTGTTCTTTCTCAAAAACACTGTATACTAGAATGTCATCAAGAAAAACAATAATAAATTTACCCAAGTACGGTTTCAAGACACTATCCATAAGGGTCATGAATGTTGCGGGCGCATTGGTTAACCCAAAAGGCATAACCAAAAACGCGTAGTGTCCAAACCTTGTTTGGAATGCAGTTTTGGGGATATCAACAAGTCGAATGCGTACTTGGTGATAATCCGATCGCAAGCCTATTTTTGTAAAGATATGAGCATGAGTGAGTTTGTTGAGCAACTCATCCACGCGTTGCAATGGGTACTTGTTCTTAACAGTAACCGTATTCAAGCCACGGTATGCACATGTGCATACTACCATCCTTTTTCTTTACTAATAGGATAGGAGAAGCCCATGGTGAAGAACTGGGCTGGATAAACCCACTGCTATGATAGTCAGCAAGCTGACCTTCCACCTCAACAGCTTTAGGATAACTCATTTGGTAGGGTGGTTTACTTATTGGTTTACTGCCTGCAACCACATCCATGCTATGTTGCACCGGTCATGTCGACGGGATCCTGATGGAAAAACATTAGGAAAAACATCGTGAAATTCCTTTAATAATTTTTTTAAATCACTAGCAACCGTTGCTTGTTGAGAAGTAGCCGTGGTGGAAGAGATGAGTGAGAAGCATGCGGCGTTGAGGAATGTTCAACAGATTGAATATTGGAAAGCAAATGAGACAGTGAGTAACACAAAAAAACTTTATCTATTTCATTATCAGAAACGAGCTACATAAGCTTGGTTGTACATATTAGCGGTGGTGAGGAAGGCACATCCTTCTCTCCTAACAACAACACATGTGCGCCAGGGGATTCAAAAATCAAGCTATTGTGCTCATAGCTACGCTTCAGGGATGGTCCTAGGCTATGCAACCATTCCCTACCAAGTACCACATCTGCCCTGTCCATATTCATAACCTGAAAATCCAAGGATGTGCAATAACCTTGTATTTCCAGTGGTACAACTCGGACTTGAGTATCCCATATTTTGACATCATAACCATTCATCATTGCTACCTTGTAGCGGTTGGAACTCGGAGTTTGGGGCAATTTGAGTTATTTCAATAATGCATAATTAATGAAATTGTGAGGGGCACCGTCATCTACCAAGATGCGCACCTTGTGCCCTTGCAGAGATCCGTGTATATGCACTAACTCATGTGGACCGAAGGTCTGTTGCAACATGGAAGCTGTGATACAGCATTCATGCACCACCTTCGTGTGTGTTACTTCCAATGTAGAGAATTGTCAGGAAGACTCCAGAGGCAGCAGTTGCACCATGTGCATTGCTTTCTCCTTGCGTGAGCAACAGATTTTCGCTTGGGACAATCCTTTTTGCCATGGCCGCTTCCCAAGCATTGAAAGCATAACTTCTCTTTGTTAGCCTTATCAAAGTCCTCAGGAGAGAGAGGACCACGGGACCCCTTGGGTTTTTTAGTTGCTTCAAAATTGGCTACTATAAATTTCCTTTTATTGTGCCCATACTATGTGCGTGTATTACTATGTGTATTAGGAGGCACGTGATTATTATGTGATTTCCGTTCATCTGGATCATCATGAATGTGTGCTTTCACTATGGCCTCCTCAAATGTTTTAGGGTCTTGAGTGTTGACGTGCTTATTAAGCTCTAGTGTCAAACCGCGGATAAACCCACGTACTTGCTGAAAGGTGTCGAGTCCTTCCAACTTGAGGATAACATCACGATAGTGATAGATATATTCAAGTACGGATGGGTGTTGGCGCATGGAACACGTGTCCCAAGCCGTCCAATTGCAATCTGCCTCATTTGTAGGCATAAATTCTTTTCCAAACATAGCCTTAAAGGCTGCCCAACTCTATGGTAAGATACTCTTCTTCTTGAGGTACATCCACCATTTGTAGGCCTTGCCTTCCAGAGACAAATTTGTTTGTAGTGATCTGACTGTATTCGGAGTACGCTGTAAGGCGTGAATTCCATACCACTTGCTGAAAAAGATATTCACTGCACCCTTAATGGGATCTCGGTCCTCTCCTTTAAAATTCGGTGGTTTGGTGCTTTTCAACAACTCGTCCACCTCCATTGCAATGAGAGTGTGCAAAGAATCCAAAGATGAACCTTGTCCATGATTAGAAGGGCTTTGCTCTTGATTGGCAGTGTGCTCATGCATGTGTGTGTCAATAGGGCCCTTGGCCTACTGCTGCATAAATTGTATCACTAACGTAGAAAATTTAGTGACATTTTCATTTAAAGATGCAAAGTTTCCTTCCATTACAGAGATGTGTGTCTGAAGTGCATGAAATTTTTGAATATCGAGAAATTCATAAGCGTCATCACCTCCGTAGCGTCGCGGGCACCCTCCGTTAGAGTATCCGGCCGCGAGCCATCATGGGGAGGATCAGGCGTATGATGCTCGAAATCAAAGGTCATATTAATATATGAATCCATGGCAACACTGTGCAATGTAAGAAAGAGAAAGAAGAATGCCTTCATTCAAAAAATAATCTCGTAGCCGTAGTATGCACCGCAAATGGTAAATAGCCGTGCTAATTATGTTGGGTGTCAAAGCTTTAATCAACCCACAAATCCACCCGTGCACGTACCCTACTTGGACACATTGTAGTCGAGTCGATTAAGATTGGTGATTGCTTTAGTGAAATCGAATCTATGGACATTGTTGCCAATGGATCAAATTGTCGACTTGCTTATTGCTATATGCAGGGAAGTGCCGACTGCTAATTGCCCGGCCCTTTGACGATGGTAGCCGAGTGCACCTTTGCAAGCTGCGACCACCGTGGACACTAGCCCTAAGGGTTATTTGAGTTTTTCCCTAATGTTTTTGAGCGTCCCTAATATGGTGAGTCCCAATTTTTCCAAGCAGTGGTGATGGCAACAGTCGGCCGGACTACAAGCAAGAGGAAGAAAGAGACGGAGTGCACGCTCTGTGGCCCGAGCAAGTTGGTGCTTGTGACGTGTTTTGCTGGCCCGTCTATCATGCACAATCCAAGCCCGACTGCGCTCTCTTTGGGTGAGGTCGACTACACATCCCTCCCCGCCTGAACAAGGTCTGCACACGCTCCGGAGCTTCAGTGTCCTTCCCCCTTTGCAAGAAAGAAGCCTCACGGCATGCAGCATGCAAGAGGCTTAGAAAAGAAGCACCACGCCTCTTTTCCCCAAAGAAGAGATTGGCTCTTGATACCAATGTAAAGCCTAGGGCAGCTAGACCTTTGAATCCTCTTCCCAACCTCCCATTATAAAGGCAAGCTCCTAGCCTCTTTCCCTAATCGGATACCTTGTCCACATTGCCTAGCCTGGCCCCTGGCCATAGTCCGTGACTCCCTGGACTTGCCCTTGTCCTGACAGTCTTTGACTCTCATATGATATTGCATGCCCTTCTTGAAGCAAAATAGCTCCAAGGAAATCACCACAAGCATCACATTGGACCTCAAATGGCTTTGAGAGATTTAGTAGTGTGAGCACACATTGAGAGATAAGCTTCTCTTTAAGCTTCTTCAAAAGCTTCTTGCACTTTTGCAGTCCACTCTTGCAATGGCCTTGCTATTAGCGAGATTTTTTCTATGAAGCATCTATAGTATGCACACATACCTATGAAGCTTCGTACCTCCTGTAGATTCCTTGGATTAAGCCAACCTTTTATTATCTCTAACTTTGTTGGATCCATACGGTGCCACTTTAGAGATAATGCGACCTAAATATTGAATCTCTTGTAGGAAAAACTCACATTTCTTTTGATTAATGAAAAGCTCTTTCTCTCTCACAACTTGAAAGATTACCTAGAGGTGTTGCTTGTACTCATCAAGAGAATTTGAATGGCCTGAAGATTTTTGTTTATCATGAGTTTGAATGTGTCTGAAACATTTGTCAAGTCAAAACTTGTAACTAATCAAATAGATCTTCTTCCCGCGGCACGGAAAATCTATTTTTGATAGTCATCTTATTTAGTGATCTATAGTCAACACACATGTGATATGTGTCATCTTTGTTTTGCACTAAAATTAATGGTGAACAAAATGGAGAGGTGCTAGGCCTCACCATCCTTATTCCACCAACACTACAAGAGGTTGTGTGCTCTTGTGACGTTGTTAGCGACGGAAATACACTGGGTTTTTATAATCCCCGGCGTCGCTAAAACCGTCGCTACGAGTGTCGCTATAGGCGTCGCTATATAGCGACGCATATAGCGACGCCTATAGCGACGCATATAGCGACGTTTACACAGAAGACTATAGCGACGCTATAGAGCCATAAATAGCGACTCTCGAGAGAATGTTTTTTTGGTGGCAGGGCATTGAATGCCCTGCCACCCATCAACCATATTGTGCAAGGGTAGATAATAGACCCAAAATAGTCACCCACAAGACGCATTGTTTGCAAAATTGACAATTGTACACATCATAGGCAAAATGAATTGATTGGCAAATGTAATAATGACAATTGTACAACATCATAGGCATAAAGAATTGATTGGCAAAAGGAACTGCGGTGACAAATGTAATAATATACATGGTTCAAAAAGACGTATAAAATCCGTCTCATGATACATAAGCTATGAGAAACCCTAAACTAATGCTATCTAGCTACGGCTAAACTGACGTCGTCTAGCCAGACGTCTCATCGCGTCCAAGTGGCGTATCTGTCGGATTCTGCAGAAAAAGACAATAAGACAGCTTTCAGTAAGTATAAACATATAACGACATTTATAAAACAATACAAAAAATAAAAAAGAGTAAACCCTAATACTAACCATGCCGCCGCGAGAACTGAGAATGTCCATCAGGGCGTTTAAGCCCTTCCTGCCTGCGTACTCGCGCTCGTACGGTGTGGGATTACGTCTTGTCATCGACCACTGTCAAAACATACAAAGATTTCATTATTTTAGAACTAAAAAACTCATAAACCCTAAACTATCGAACATAAAGAGCAATGTGAAAACACTTACAAAATCGGCCTCAAATGATGCCCATCCACCGCTCCCCAAGTGGTGCGAGCTCCCTGCCTCTACTCGCGCTCTGGCTGCATCATTTTGTTGCTTCCACTTGTCGGGATTCTCGCACGCTTCTTTCTTCGCATTCTTCCAATCTTCTTTGGCCATCCAATCTGCCCTGTTCCACCCATTCTTGATTGCTTTTTGCACATCGGAACGCTTGTGTTTGCAGTATTCGCGCATTCGAATCTTCATCAGGTCTTCATTGAAGCGCTGATCCCGTGTTGGAACGGGAAACTCATCATGAAGTATGCTGATCACTCTGTTTTTAAAATCACTTGGTACTTCACTCCATTTGTTTAGTATGTAGTGTCTAAACAACTGAGAGCAAAGACCACGCATGCGCGAGATCACCTTCTTGCCGTCATCATCCATGATGATGCCGCCGCTGATGTCAACGGAGTAAGGCAAGCCCTCTGGCCGGTGACGCATGAACCTGGGTGTCCCGGCAGGGGTCTCTAGCGGCGTGTCGATGGGGGTACGGACGTCAGGTGTCTCCACCGACGTCTGGGCCCCGAAGCGAGGAGTGTCGAGTGAGGTGGCTCCTGGCGGAGTAGGTAGAGGTGTGTAGCTTCTAGGAACAGTCAGCCGTGCAAAACCTGGCGTAGATGGCGATCCTGTGGCTGGTGTGGGGGCGGGCAAAGAAGGGGAGGGTAAAGAGCCTCGTCGAACACGAGGCGGTGTGGAGGCATCGGTGGCGGAATCCCCACAACAACCGCCACCGCCACCACTAGAGTGCCGGTGTCTAGACGAGTGTGAAGCTCGTCTCGTCGACGCCGAAGCTTCGGAGCGCGCTGAATGCTCTGAAAGAGAGGGAGATGCGGATGGAGTAGGAACGCGCGATGACGCTCCATGTACCACTGTCTCTGCTGCGGTGACAAAGAAGAAAGAAACTCCTCATCATCCATACCTGCATTAAACACACGAATATTTAAACTTAATATTGAATGAATAGAGTAGACAATGATGCAAATACCATTAAATACAATGACGTAATGACGCATATAAATACAATGACGCAATGAATTGAGTGATAGAAGAGGCAAGTCGAAAACTCATAATTTTCAATCAAAAGATGTGAGCGCGAGTAGAAAAGAGCGTTATACACCATGGAAGGTACTTAGAGAGCCAGAGCTTTTACAACACGGAGCAAAATTGTTCAAATACAATATTTGTGGCTTTAAGAGATCTCTCTCTCATCCTCGCATAACTCAGCATAACTTCCTATATCTATATAGAGCTCTCCGTTTAAACACATATCCTCTGTTTTATTTTGTAGCTCCTCTACATGCACCCCATATAGAGTAGTAGCATCTTGATGCTCGTCTGGCACCACCGCAGCGGCTTCTGATTGAGCATCTTCTCTGATCTCCTCCATTGATGTCGTTGTGATTGGCACATGGTAGCCTTCATACGTCCTTGCACTACGAGGGGCTACCTCTATGACGTACCACCAGTTTGATGTAGACTTTGTAGGATGAAATATTACCTGCCAGAGCCACATAACTTACATGAGAGCTTTCAAGCACATAACTTGTAAAAGGGGGATGTTAACTATTTACATACTTACTTGTTCACAATGCTCGGGTAGTACGAAAGTGTCTCTTAGGTCAGTCCATTTCTTAGTAGAATCCACCTCAAGAAAACCAGACTCTCCTCTACGCACAGTAGCGTTGCGACCCTCCATGATTATCTTGAACCATTGCACGTCGAACAAGTGGACAAAAAATCCTCTGTAATCGATCCTCAAAATCTCTTGCAGCGTGCCGAAGTAAGTGAGTTCCGCCACCACAGGATCTGCATCAGAGGAACGTAATTTTGCCATGATTCCACAATCTTGAGTAAAACGCTTTTTGTCGATTCGTTCCACCCTAGTAAAATGTCGACCTTTACACCATGCTGCTGTGTATGACTTATACTACAACGAACAAAGATTATGAGTGGCCGTTCAAACGTTTATAAATAAAGTCACTTGGTAGTCGTACATTGCAAACTTACCTTGGTCGTGCAACCCCGAGAGTACTCCCACTCCTCTTCAGTCACTTCGTCACCGCATTGTTGTGCGCTTTTCAATTGGTTGTGCAACCATCTTAAGCTCATGAAGGTTGGTAGGCTCTCCAGAACCGCCGGATAGTGCATCGGTGGTCGTCTTCCCCGTCTCCACTCAATTCGTGCCCTTTGTCGCTCTTGCTTTGCATCCTCATATTGTGAAATCCACTTTTGCATCACTGGATTGTGAAGCATGCAAAATCGGTTGATTTTAGCCTCTAGATCTTCCGTCATCTTCTTCTCAACACCGAGATTGCTCATGACAATCCCAGATATGCGCTCATCATCTATGGTTCGCCATAGCGTGTCCCGGGATTTATCAAATCCGTATAGCCACTCTCCAATGTACACTAGGGACTTTGATACCAACCAACCTTCTGCCATGCTACCCTCCGGACGTGCCTTTTGACGCACATATCCCTTAAGCGTTTTCATGAAACGCTCTAAGAAGAACATCCATCTGGAATGAACTGTGCCAGCTATTTCCACCTCATCAACTATGTGAACAAGAAGATGCACCTGAATGGTTAGCATTGTAGTAGGAAAATGTTTCTCAAACATGCACACAAGCTCCGCAGCATTTACTTTGGCGAATGGTATGGAGTCTACGTTGATCTCCTTTTGTGAGATCCATTGCACCAGCTTTGCAAGTTTGTAGATTGTGTTACGGATGTCGAGAGACAAACATCCCTCAATGGCAACCGGTAAAATAAACTGTAAAGTATGTGCAACAATGATATTAAAGTCCACATTTTATGCAATGATATTAAAGTCCACTATGAACGTACTTGACACATTTTATGCCAATCGTGTGACTTCAAACCGGTAAGCTTTCCTTCTTTAGTAAAACACGTTCGGAGCGAGTGCATTACGCCAGTGGGGGTCCGCAAAGATCGAATGGTCTCTTTTACTTTGCGTTCTTGGGCTCCTGTGAAAATCCATGGTGCTTTAGGGAGTTTTATCGATCCATCAGACGCTGTTTGCGGCCAATATTGCTCCATACGATCCACATTTCTAAGGTCAACTCTGGCTCCCAAAGTATCTTTCTTGCCGGTCAAATGGTCCCATAGTAGATTACCCACATTCTTGAATATGTGCATTGGATCGAGCAAGTGATTGATCATGAGTCGGGGCCAGTATGGTAACTCGTACCATAGAGATAGTCTCTTCATCCCTGGAGGCAATCCGTCATCGCACATCTCCTTCTGCTCTAACCATGCTTGTGCAGACATCCTTGGTGGCTCTCTTCCCAAAAAGCCGTCGTGTAACACATGATTCTCTGGAAGATACGCTTGATGACCTTCGTAGATTTTGTTCTTCAGTGAGGGTGCCCTACGTGCATTCAGTCTAGGTCCACATGTGACACATGCTCTGTATCCGCTTGTTTGAAGCCTTGCATGTATACACATGATAATAGATCAACTATGGGAAAAACAAGATTTACAGTGTCTGAGTGAGGAGTGTCAAAAGATCACCTGAGCATTCTGTTAGCCCGGGATAGTCATGCATGGTCCACATTAGAATGCCTCTGATCAAAGCATTTTGTCGTCCTGTGTGTCGGTTCATATCCACCACCTCTATGCCAATCCACAATTGTTGTAGCTCTTCCAATAGTGGACGAAGATACACATCCATATTCCCCACTTTATATCTCCCTGGCACAATCAAGCTTAGCCATAGGTGCCCCTTCTTCGTAGTCAACCACGGGGGAATGTTGTAGTTGACGATGACAACGGGCCATACACTGTAAGATGTTGATCTTTGACCAAATGGATTTACGCCATCCATAGCCAGGCCTAAGCGCAAATTTCGAGCTTCCCTGGCAAAATCCGACCATGTTCCATCTATATGTTTCCACGCTACGCAATCTGCAGGAATTCGTAGCACACCATCTGAAGATTTATTCTCCTCATGCCATGATGCTAGGGCGGCCATGGACTTACATTCGAAGAAATGCTTGATGTGAGGAAGCAGAGGGAAATGTCGCAAAACCTTTTGTGGAGTTTTTGTCCCGTGGAGATCTACTCGATATCTTTCGGAATCACATTTCGGACACTTCTCCATGGCTATGTATTCCCCTCTGAAAAGAATGCAGTCATTAGGACAAGCGTGGATAGAATTGTAATCCATCCCCAAGTTTCACAAAATCTTTCTTGCTTCATCTCGGGAATCTGGCATCACATTGTCAGCTGGTAGTATGTGCTCTTTCAGTAATATACACAACATAAAAATATGATACAGTCGTGTAAAAATCTATCAGATCATTATACATTTAGAGTTCTATTAAAGTAAACTAATTGTAATAGATCACCTGAAAAGCGCTGTGACGGTAGTGTCACTCCATCCAAACTGTGCCTGCATGTTGAGAAGAACCAGGAGTGCTTTCAATATAGACATACGTGCTCCATTATACAATGGCGTATCGGCTTCACTTTTCATATCATCATAGATAAACCTTTCTGAATCCATGATCGTCTCGATCATTTCATCAATCTCGGGCTCAAACATTGCCTCGTTGGGAATGTGCTCTGCATGATCATCCCCCGAGCTGTCAGAGGCTACATCTTGTGGCCTCACATATGCTGCTTGACCAAAGTGCCTGCGAACACGTCTATTGGGTTGCAAGATTGCTGCTTGTTGGCCAGCGTCAGAGTCCGACGAGTTATAATTGGCAACAACTCGATCTATAATAGATGGATCGAAATCGCCAAATTCGCGAACGTGCTGCAAAGAAACACGTCTTGTCCGTCGCACAGCATGCTTGCATTAATTACAAGGACATAAGACCCTCGTTGAGAGATAGGTGTTTCGGTTGGACGGTCCCACATCCTCGTCGCTACTCATAATGAGGATAAAAAACTTATAACCTGGACAACAAATTTAATATTCTATTGGCATTCTTCATCTTATCTCTCTCTCTCTCTCTCACTCTCTCTCTCTCTCTCTCTCTCTCTCTCTCTCTCTCTCTCTCTCTCTCTCTCTCTCTTTACCTCACATTCTCTAGTCATGTCCAATCCCCGCACACCTCGGTCTAGAGGTGCATGGAGATCAGAACCACCGGGTTATAATCTCGTCTTTATTGGTCAATACCTATATTTGTGGGTACAAGAAATCTACACACCCACGTCTACATGATACTTCATGTAGTGGACAAAACCCCTTTGCCTCTTCTCTAGCTGTAGCACTTCACTTCATCTTAACATCTTTTCACAGTAGATCTTTTCACTGTTCGTTTAACTCTAAACCCTAAACTGTAAGTAATTCTTGCGTGGACTCGATCTAACGTAAATAAGCGTAAATCTAAATAAACGTAAATCTAACTAAAAATAAAGCTAAATCTAATTTAACGTAAGTCTAATGACTAGAGGTTGTCTAGATGGTCATTGTGTCGGGGATGTAGTGACTCTTGCCGCCCTGAAGATCCATCTTCTTCCCTATCTTCTGAAGACATTTCACCAGTACATTTGGATCGACGGAGCCCACCATGAGTGAAGGCAACAATACCCTATATTCCATTGAGGGTTTTCTTCACCCGCTTCATGCAGGCATCGCAGTCTATGGAGACCTAAATCTAATCTAATATAACGTAAATCTAAATCTAGCTTAAATAAACGTAAATCTAGTTAAAAAAAAACCTAAATCTAATTTAATGTAAGTCTACATATAACCTAATCTTTAACATCTTTTAAGATAGTTTCCTACGACGTTATAACTCTCTTCTTCTTGTGTGTGTGCGCGTGTGTGGATGTGTGTGCCAATAAAAAGAGATAAATGGTATAACCTTTCTATCACCCATGCCAAGTATGATAGATTGATTATGCCATTTCCCTCTTGAATAATAGGTCTTGAGTTCAACTCCTCGTCGGCTAGATCTTTAGGTCTTTTAATTTTAATTAGTTTCCTACGACGTTAAATTACTTTCTCTCTCTTTCTCTCTCAATGTGTGTGCGTTTTTTTGGATCGTACGCATGTTTTCTCTCTCTTTTCCTCTCTCAATGTGTGCGTTTTTTGTTTATGCATGTTCTCTCTCTCTTTTCCTCTCTCAATGCGTGCGTTTTTTGTTTATGCATGCTCTCTCTCTCTTTTTCTCTCTCAATGCGTGCGTTCTTTGTTTATGTATGTGTGTGTGCGTTTTTGTTTTTGTTTGTACTCTCTCTCTCTCTCTCTCTCTCTCTCTCTCTCTCTCTCTCAAAAACACTATGTGTGTGTGTGTATGTGTGTGTGTGTGAGAGAGAGAGAGGGAGAGAGAAAGAGGGGAAGGGAACATGAGAATGAGGAGAGGGAAGGAGCATACCTGGCTCTCCTTCCTCTCCTCGTGTGTGTGTGTGTGTGAGAGAGAGAGAGAGAGAGGGAGAGAGAAAGAGGGGAAGGGAACATGAGAATGAGGAGAGGGAAGGAGCATACCTGGCTCTCCTTCCTCTCCTCGTGTGTGTGTGTGTGTGTGTGTGTGTGTGGAGAAGAAAAAGAGAGAGAGAGAGAGAGAGAGAGAGAGAGAGAGAGTGAGGGAGAGCGTTACCTTCTCCTTGCTTGAGGGCGCCGAAAAACTCAGATCTGAGATCTGAGTTTTTGGGCGCGCTCGGTTATTTTTTTACCCCAGTTGGCGTCGCTATGAGCGTCGCAAATTTCTTTGTAAATTTGCGACGCTCATAGTGACGCCGCGATTTTTTTTTTTGAGCATCGCTGTGTGAGCGTCGCTAATATGAATAGCCTCTTGTAGTGCAAATCATGAGGTTGCCTCATGATCTCCTCTGTTGAGCTTGGAAAACTCCATCAGGGGCTTCCCATATATAGCTTGTTGCAACCTAGTAACAAGATACTTAACAAACATGGGGGCATCATCATTAGCACCTTCATGTGCAAAATCAAAGTTATTAATGTTCAATTCTACTATCTTTGTTATTGTCAGCCCTGTTAATTAAACTTATGCGTTTACTTAGTGTATGCTTCGGCTATTCAAAACCTTAGTTTCTACTCCTCTTAGCCTTTGAAAATAGGCACTTAAGTATATACACCCACGGCTCAAATTTGTTAATTATAGAGAGTAGTGGAGTGGGTCTAACATAGCAAAGTTGCCAAGGGATAGCTCCTTTCGGACTTCTTATGGCTCAATAATGGTAAAGCCGTAGGCAAGTCTAAAAATACTCCATTATTAGGACCAAATCTTTCGAGGTGTGGACCATATCCCACATAGTGGGCTCAACAAAACCGATAATAGATCCCACTCCCACTCACCCTCATATAATTAATAAAATCAACCATTAATAGGCTACTTAAGGACCTCTCTTCTTAATAAAGAAAAGAGAAACCAAATGCTTTGATACCAATGTAATGGAAATGGCCTATGAAGTTAATTTGAGAGTAGTGGAACTAGGAAATTAGATAAAGCACTTTTGTGACATTACTTTCTGAGCATAGCGGGGGAACTTAATTGATGGTAGCAACATAAACATGGTTCTTAGTTAACTTGGCATAAACAGTACTTTTGCAAGAGAGAGAGTTTAGAGAACATGACAACATTTGAGGACCGGATTCATTCAGAGCGAGTTCCCCCTCCAATAGGCATTTTCATTACAGTTTCTCCCATCAACAGAGACTTGGTACAATACAATCTTTGTGTTCCTTGTGACCTAGGTGATGCAATGAAGATGGAAATATTCATGCATCACAAGCATAACATGAAATTTATAGAAAACATTAACTATCCCAAGCCTCAGTCCCAAAGGCTCAAACACTTCCGAGGCTGGAGAGAGCTAGCGAGGAAGAAGAAACATTCCATAGGAGAAAGAAATAGTTCCTCACTTATCATCACTCTTCTTGATAGCATACATAATAGCATAGTAATGAAGATGGAGAATATGGCAAGCTTAAGCATTGAAGCATGGCTCTTTGTTGGATTTGCATTTCATAGCCAAGAGTGTTGGTGTAGGCTCTTACTACTCGCAAGCTTGGAGAAGGAGGTGAAGTTCCTCTACATTCACCAAGTGAGAATGAATCCACAAAATGAGTGTGTGAGAGGTGAATATCCCCCCAGCAAACCCCTTGCTTTCTTGGGGCGATTACTACTTTTTTTTCATGCCTTAAGCTCATTGGACCCCTCTCCCCCCTAGCCAATCATATGGACCATGCATTTCAAGTACATGGGTAGTCTTTGGACAAGTGTCCTCCTTACCCCTTAGAGAGAGAGAGCTTGAAAATATCTAGATATTCGTTGAATGGAACTAGAAGCTCAATGGAACCCTCTTTAGCCCAGCCAATAGCATTCAAGCACACCATGTGGCTAAGCATAGGAAGAGTCTGGCATGTGTCCCATGTGGCCCTTGAAAAAAGGGTGCCCCCTTTGGGTGAGTGGGAGGTTAAGTCAAAGATTCCCCTAACTTTGGGGCTTTCTCCCTCATTTTTAGGGTCTCTTTTTGACTCAAGCACCTTACCCCCCATGCATAGGAATCTTCTCAAGCACCTCCTCATCAAGCATGACAAGCACCTCAAGCACCTTAGTCATCAAGCACGACAAGCACCTCAAGAACCTTAGTCATCAAGCATGACAAGCACCTCAAGCACCTTAGTCAACAAGCACGACAAGCACCTCAATCTTAGGTCGGGTTCCGACCTTAAGATCAGCCCTAGCTTGCCTAAGGTCAAAGGACTTTTAACACTAACTATTGGAGGTCTTTAATGAAGCTAACCCTAAGGTCTTTTAAGCTCCATTAGATGCACGTTGCTCTTTGATAGACTACCTCCTTTTGGACCCGTATTGAGATGTAACCATCTCTCCTCTTGGTCCCATGTTGAGATAAGTCTAGAAGAACTTATTGCACATTGCTCTTTGGTTGACGATCTCCCTTTGGACCACTATTGAGATGCAACCATCTCTCCTTTTTGTCCCCTGCTGAGATAGGTCTAGAAGCACATGTGTCTATTCTAACTCTTGTTGCCATTTATTCTCCCTTATTAATTGATCAGTTTAATATGAGAAAATCACTTAGGTTAGTTAGATATTAGATTTTAAGACACAAAGTTAGGTATTTAAGATTTTGAGATGGGAGATACTTTAACTGTTGCTGACACATCTTTCAACGGACAACAAGTCTCCGTTACTCCTTTGATTGGGAAATTGAGGAGTTTTTCACAAGTTACATAAGCATACAAGTTAGGGGTAGGCCCCCAATAATTTATCTCCCAATCTTAAAAATAAGGGAGGGGGTGTCATATTTATGGGGGCGGGGAGGGAGAAGTGAGAAAAGGGAAAACTGAGAGGAAGTTTTTGTGTTTCAAAACTATGGCTTCCCAAAAGAGTCTGCCCTCAAACTTGTGAGTCAATATCTACAAAGATATATGCAAGAACTAACACTGCTTTGTGTCAATTGCTTGTTTTGAGATTATAGTCCATTTGTTGAGGGGTGAAAGCTATAAAGAGTTTGTATAGATGAAAATTTACATGGAGAACCTAACACAACTTTAAAACCATGTTTTTTGAGTAATTTAGATGGGTGAGAATTGGACGGTAGCTAGAGTGCAGGCTAAACGGGCACATAGTTTGAAAGTCAAACTCAGACACATTGAGGGTACATCTAGTTACCAACAAATGTGATTCCTTAGTACGTTACCAGTCATTATGCTACACGCTCTTTGACTAGTTTTCCTCAGTTAGATCATGTGAGATCTAGGTTTATAGTAAGATAGGGGTATGATAGTTTTTTGAATTGATTTTTGTATAATCATAGAAAGGGGGTCTTATTCCCTAACATGTGTCGTATATAGGGGTTTTATCAAAGTCTTAGGCTCGCACAGGTGGCATCCCATTTTGTATATAGAGCGAATCCCTCGGGCCTAGGGGCACCATGGTTCAACTGCATGGCTACCAATATGAAGTTCCCTAAAAGGAGAATCTGCTTCACCTATAGGGGAAAGAGCATGTATATAGATACTAATGAGTCTGGTCATACTATACCACTTGTAAATTCTCCGGCTTTGGATAAGTCAATGAAAATCTCGGCTATCATCAAACAAAGATAGTGAATGAAGGTATCCTAAAGACCACATTTCATACAAAGTTTGGTCTTTAGGAATATCTAGTCATGCCTTTTATCTTGTTGACCAATGCACCAGCCACATTCAATCCTTTGATGGAGAAAAAAATTAAAACCCTATCGCAAGTTTATTGGAGTGTTCTTTGATGATATCATCATCTAGTCCAATTCCTTGGAGGAACACAAGCAAAATCTCCAAGTGATTTTTCAAGCATAGAGGAGAACAAGCTTTTTCTCAACCAAAAGAAAAGCAAATTTTTCCTTCAAGATATTTAATACTTAGGTCATATTATCTGTCAAGATGGTATCCATGTGGATCCATCAAATTTAGAGGTAATAAAAGCATGACCTAATCGAAGTAACCTACATGATCGCGAGCTAAGAAGCTTTATTGGTATGTGTGAAAAATTTTCATAGCAGGACCATTACATGACTTAATATATGTAATGGTATGATGTTCTCCATAGCAAAATTTTCTCAAATAGCAAGACCATTACATGATTTAACAAAGAAGAACGTTAAGTATTCATGGACTGCTAAGGAGAAAAATGCTTTTGACAAGCCCAAAGAGAAGCTTACCTCTCAACCAGTCCTCATGCTTCCGGATCTCTCAAAACCATTTGAGGTCCAATGTGATCCTTGTGGTGATTGCCTTGGAGCAGTCTTGCTTCAAGAAGGGCATGCCATAGCATATGAGAGCCGAAGGCTCAATACAGATGAACGGGTCTTGGGCATTTATGAGAAAGAGCTTTTAGTTGTTCTACATGCCCTATTCCCACATGGAAGCACTATTTATTGGGGACTCCATTCATTTTACAAACAGACCACCAAAGTCTCAAGTACTTCATGACGCAATGGCAAGCTTCCAACAAACAAATGAGGTGGAATATTTTTCTTTTGAAATTTTATTTTCATATTTCTCACATTGCTGGTAAGCACAATCAAGTGGCCCATGCACTTTCACAATGACCAAAAGTTAACGTGGTGTCTATAGAAACTCACAATGATCTATCTTCTATGATAGATGTTGGGGGAAATTGTAGCATAGCCTAATCAACCCAAGACCAACAAAATTATCAATCCTAGGATCGACAACCCAGCTAGCGCATGGAAGCATGAGCATCGGATTTATCAAATGAGAGGAATCAAGAGAATGCTCATCTAATGGAATAGAGATTAGCCATGAATCACTAGCTCTAATCACATCATCAATCAAGCATCACCTACACACATTAAGCCCACCGAAGTCCAACTTACCATAGACTAGAGTCCCAAAGCACACTCATGACAACCACACACTAATTGCATTGGTGTTGGCCTCTCCAATCACACATGCCAATCAAGGAACTTTATCAAAAGCTACACACACAAGGTGAATGGTGCTAGAGTTTCATTAAACCTATCCACACACAAGCAAACAATAGGGCACATACACTAATTACAATATTAAGAATCAAGTTAATTAACCTAATTAGAGATGTTAAATATCACAATCAAATGCTCATAAAATGATAAGAGTGGTCAATAAGCAAGAAGTCATCACACATACTCCAATCTAGAATAATGAGATGGTGAAACTACTTCATGACATAATGGAATGGAGAAGAACTAGACTAATCAGAAAGTAAAGATTATATTAAGAAATGGTTCTCTAATTACAATGGATTAGCACTAGCCTCTTCAGCATGGGCATTAAGCTCAAGGCTAGGCCATCCATAAAGTGAACTCTCAAGAGAAAGAGCTCTCTCGAAAGTGGATCCCCAAGAGTGGATACTCAAGAATGAATCCTCCTTGCATAAAGGCTTCGTTATAAAGGCTTGCACCACAATCCCTTCTACTATGGGTTTAAGTTGAACCCTCTAGTTAGCATATACAACTTTGGAACTCCCAATGAGCCCAAGACCTTTTACAAAGTGAGTAGGAAATATTATGCACATCCATAGCACATCTCCCACTTGACGCATAATCAGTGTAACATGGGTTAGCTATTGTTAACATTCCCCCCTTCCTAATTTGTCACACGTCCTCGTGTGTCGGTGAAGCAAAACACGGTGACATGGTAGAAAGCAAGTCCATGGAAGAAATGTTGAGCTACAAAATATAAGAACAATTAATGAGCATCAAAAGCCAACAAGGATAAAAACATGAAGTACAATGAACAATCATGCAAAAATTTGAGGTTTTTTCTTCTTAAAGATGAGTGAATCATAGTCAAAAACTAGACAACATAAAGCAAAAAAGACACCTAAACTATCGTGAAGATTAAACCACTTGAAATTTGAATTTTATGCATGAAACACAAGGAATTAATTAAGACCCTAGGCTAATGCAAGTTCATAAACCTACTAGCCTAAAAACTTGTGACCAATCTTAATAAATTATTCAAGCCTGTCATGTCTACGGGCTATACAAAAGCTCCTAATCTATTAGTACATTGTCATAGATTTTTGAAGCTCATGGAAGTTTGTTTTTGTCACACATAGAAAAAAAAAAGCACAATACACGACTACCACCCCAAGGCAAGTGTAGGTACGACTCTCGGCTCCTTGAACCCTCAAGAAGGTATTCCAAAAGCCTACTAGCCTACCAAGGTGACGGCTAACCCCTATCAGCCAGGGCATTGGTTTAGGGCCTTGACTAAGAGATCCAAGGTGATTTCCTTCGCCTGCCAAGTGCCAATAAGGCACTAGGCCTCATAAAGACACAACATAACATAGAATTTTCTTTTCATGTGTCTAGTAGCAATTTTGCTACTTTTTCTTGACACTTTTTTTGCTTCATTATTTCATTTTTTATCACTTTTTTATTGCTTCCCACATGAGATGCTAATACAAAATGAACTAAGAGACTAAAGCCTAATAATAGCCCTAAGTTATGTTAAAACTGAATGGAGTATTAAGAGTATCCCTAAGAGTCTAAGACTAATGAGAAATGAACCTACATTAACCTAAGGGTCAAGGCCAATTACCTATGATTAGCACACATAAAGCCTAATTTTTTGATGAGTTAATATTCACAAAGCAAAGTGTTGAAACTTTAGCATGCGTATCTGTTGAACATGATAGAACTATAGCTTAGAAGCAAATAATACTTAAGCCAAGCATAGAGAATGGAGAGACAAACAAAACAGCAAAATCATGGAAGGATTTCACCTATTCATGCTTTTTGTGTATCTTTGAACAAGCATCCACTTGGTAGAGAAGTCTCTTGACCTTTTTATTACAATCCAAGCTAATTGAAGTTAAGTGTAAACACAAGATCCAAAGGCCTTTTATTGAAATCCAAAAGCTCACAAAAAAAACATTAATGAAAACCTAAAGCTAGGGTCTTGCATACCCGAGTTTTCCAAAAACCCGAAGAAAAAAAGTTCTTTTGGTTATGCATGTGATGCTCTTTAGTAGCAAATTTATGCATACACAACAAAAATGAGAGATAAAATACTTCTACATAAACAAATTTTCATTCTTTTACAACCTCTTATGCATGATTCAAAAGTTGATTAGATACTAGCTCAAATGAGAATGTGCAAATTTAGATCGAGCTATGAGATAGTAATAATGCAAATGAATGAATTTGAAGTGGCTCTTGAAAGCAAAATTTTACATTTCTGAAGCTCTCCAAAAAAGTTGGCTAACAACTAGCTCGCATGAAGTTTTACCATTTTAGAGCAAGCTATGAGCTAGAGATGATTGCAACTTGATGGAATGAAAATGAATGGCTCTCAATAGCCAAATTTTGTACTTGAAAGCTCTTAAAAAAGTTGGTAGACACTAGCTCAAACGAAAACGTTTCACGTTAGACCAAACTTAGAGCTAGAATTTATAAGACTTTTAATCATAAGAATTGGAATGGCTCTGAATCCCACTTTGCTAATCATTTTTCAAAAACAAAGTCAATCATCAGTGGTCTTAAGCATATGCAAATTGAACACAAGAAAAAATGATCAACCATACCCCCAAAATGCTCTCTTTTTGCCATTCAGAAAAGCTTCATTTTAGTGCTTTGTAATGATTTTTCATTTAATTCAAGCACTAGAATATAACAAGAAAGTCAAGTCCAAGCATAACATATCTCGACCAAGAATTATTGCATGTGCAATGTAACTCTCAAAAGATGCCCAAATGCATATCACAAATACTTTTTTCATTTAGTGCAATGAGGGATTTTCTCAATAAGTCCAAGCATTAGGTCATGCATAAGATAAAAACATTTGTGCACCCCCTTTTCATTTATGCGTGGAGACTGTCACACAATCATACCATACCATCGATGTCCACATCCTTGCTCTTATATAGCAACTATGGAATACGAACTAAAACGAGAAAACTAATGCACTCATGAGGTTTTCAAGTGATGGTACAAGGCTCTTGATGGCCAAATTTGGAAATGCATTGTCACTTACCCTTTCAAAGCTCGGTCATTTTGTAGTGCATAATCATTTTAGAAATGAGGAAAAGCCCTAATAATTGCAAGAATAAAAAACAAGTCCTACGCTTTGCATAGAGAGATTTGTTTCAATAAAAAGCACAATGATACTCTTTCATAGCACAATTGACAAATTTCTTTTAAAACATTCTTGAGTGGGCAAAAATAGTGATTTTTTGGCATAGTGTCTCATTGATCATGGTTTTTGCTACTTCATGCATTCCTCAAAAGATCCAAAAATTATTTTCTCTCCCTTCTTGATTCTCGAGTTTGAGCCAAGGCACGCCAGTCAAACTGCCCAATATCATTATTTTTTTATTTTTATTTTTTTTACTCGCACTCCCAACTGGCTCATGAATCTTGAGTGGTCAAGCTTGACTAGTTGAGCTAGGTGGGAATCTTCCTTTGTTGCATTTTTTGTATTTATATAGTTTTGGCGGTTTTGGCCAGCTATGGGAGGGAGAGTGAGAGAGAGACTGAGCTATTGGCCGGCTATGGAGCATGGGGTGAAAGATCAATGAGGTGATAAGAGGCAGTGATCTTTCTGTGTGTGTGTGTGTGTGTGATCGGCTATTCTCAACAAGTCTACAAGTGGGGTTAGGCTTGCAGTTTGACCAAGCACTAAAACCGAGTTGCATATTGGCCGCTTGTGTGTGTGTTTGTGAAAACGCCAAGGGAGCCGGGCATTGTGTGTGTGTGTGTTGTGAGCGCCAAGCCTTGCAGAACAGTGTGTAGGCTCCATCTGTTGTTTTTTTTTCATTTTAATTTTAATGTTTTATCATTACCTCAAGGGGAAGTTTCCACATGACACAACATCGCAAGGGATTCCATTATGAGGAGAGCTATGGCATGCATGTAAGTTGACGAATCAAATATCATTTGGATGCCCCAATTGACCATCAGTCATTGAAAATCAAGAGGTCTTGGATAGGCGCACACATTCAAATTTTGCCCCAATTTTTTTGCATTTAGGCTTATCCAATGATTGAATTGGCCTAACATACACATCAATTACATGATTTCATACTCACATATCATCAATTTTTATGGATGCACACACTCAAGATTAGGTGCACACACACTTCAATTTTATGCCAGTTTTTTTCCTCTTTGGTGCATTACACACACAATGATTTTATGCACACACATGAAGTCTTATTCCAAATCAAGATTAATCTTGACACACACTTCATCAACTAGTCGAATCTGACCATCAATTTCATTCCAAAACAATCAAATTAGGTGCAAAGTGTAGGTCAATTGACTTACACACCTAATTTTAGCAATAAATTAGCAACTCATTGGAATCAAATTAATCACCCAAAAAATGAATGAGTAGGTCAATGCACTTACAATCGATCGCATCAAAGCTCATCCTTGCTCCACAAGATGATTCCATCATGCACACACATGTGTGGCTCTTCCAAATTATCCCAAAAAATGATCATTGTCAGCCAAAAATCAAAACTCAAATCATCAAATTGGGCTCGATTAGCACAACTAAAGAGGGAAAAAATACCCCGGCGGTCCTAGTGTGTTCACACACATCACTACCACATGTATATGGTAACATTGTTGGAATTATGGTTGCAGAGAAACACACACAGCTTGGAGAAGACGAAGGAAGCTCAAGGCACACAATAGACAGTGTGTTACTTAGTGTGCAATGGAAAGATAGATACCCCTAGAGTGATGGGCATATATACAATGCACGGGGGAAAAAACCTCCTAAAGAGGGAAAAAATGCCCCGGCGGTCCTAGTGTGTTCACACACATCACTACCACACGTATATGGTAGCAAATCCCCCCTGGAGTGATGCGATGAACGAGAGCTGGCACATGAGTAAAGGGAAGTGCCATGCCTTGAGGACAGGATCAGTCCACAAAGGGGAGTAAGCCCAAAGCTTTGCGGAAAGCTTCAAGCTTCTCACGAGACAATGCGTTTGTGAAAAGATCTACAAGGTTGTCCTGTGTTGGCACATAAGCCAAGCTGATCTCTTCTGCTGAGAGCCTCTCCATGACATAGTGGTAATGCACCTCAATGTGCTTTGTGCGAGCATGAAAAACTGGATTCCTCGCACTTGCCAATGCGCTCTGACTGTCAGTGTAGATAGTGCTGGCAGTGTCTTGTCCAACACCCAAATCAGCCATAAGGCGTCTGAGCCATACACACTCAACCGTAGCTGTGAAGACTGCCCTGTACTCAGCCTCACAACTCAAAGTGGCCAGAGTAGGTTGCTTCTTGCTCAACCATGATATACATGAACTGCCAAGCATGAAACAAAAACCACTTGTGGACACTCGTGTGTCAAAACAACCAGCCCAATATGAGTCCGAAAAAGCATGTAAGTCTAGCGGCAATGATCCTCCCTTGGGATAAAACAATCCAAGATGTAAAGTGCCACTAAGGTAGGGGAAAATCCTCTTGACAGCCTGCCAATGCTTAGACCCTGGGCTATGCATAAATCTGCTGACCTGTGAGACTGCAAACTGAATATCCGGTCTCGTGTTGCATACATAAATGAGGCAGCCAACAGTAGTTTGGTAAAGAGTGACATCAGCAAGATCACCAGCATCATGTAGAATCAACTTCAAACCTGTTTCCATGGGAGTGGCAATAGGTTTGCAATCCTCAAGTCCAAACTTACATAGCAATGTCTCTATGTAACTTTTCTGACACAAGGCAATACCACCATCACACTGCTTAAACTGTATACCCAAATAATGATGCAACAGCCCCAATCCTTTCATCTTGAAAGTAGCATTCAAATCAGCCTTAAATTCAGCAATATGTCTCTCATTTGGTCCAGTGATCAACAAATCATCGACATAAAGAACCACAATGAGAAATACATCATCCTCACGCTTTACATACAATGTGCTTTCTGTTGGACTGTTACAAAAGCCTCGTTTAACCAAATGAGTGTCAGCTTTCTCATACCAAGCACGAGGATATTGCTTCAACCCATACAAAGCCTTCTTACATCTGCACACTTTGTCCTCTTGTCCTTTTATGACAAAACCGCGAGGCTGCGTTACATAAACTTCCTCAAATATGTCACCATTCAAGAAAGCAGTAACAATGTATGATTGATGTACATCCCAACCAAAATGAGCTGCCAATGCACATAGAAAATGCACAGTAGTCATACGACAAGTGGGAGCAAAAGTCTCTTCATAATCTATGCCTTTTTGCTGTGTATAACCGTTTGCAACAAGTCGAGCCTTATGGCGATCGATCTCACCATCCGGCTTGCATTTCAACTTGTAAACCCACTTCGTACTAATGGCCTTTTTGCCAGGAGGCAAATCACATAAAGTCCATGTGTCATTTTCTATAAGTGCATCATATTCTAATTGCATGGCAGCCATCCAATTTTCTAAATTTTGTGCTTCATCAAAAGTCAGAGGCTCCTCAACATCATGTAAGCTAGACACAGCCAAAGCATAACAATCTGATGCATAAGATGCATGGCGAGAGCCTGAACGAGTACGACTAGACAAAGGTGCATCCAATTTACTGTCACGCAAAGTGTGCACCAACCATTTTGGCATACCTCTAGCCTGCTCATTTTCAGGCCTTTTCTCATCAAGTACATCATGTACATCTGCATCAGTAATAGGCTGATCTAAAACATTTTCAGAAACCCCCATAGGCTGTACATTTACCTCATTGGAACTTACATTCATATTTCCACCACTGAAAAGAGGCAACAAACTGTCATAAATGTCCTGTGAGTTTACATTACTGTCTCTGGTACATGACAGCAAGGGCTGAACAGAATCTTCCACAAACACTACATCCCGTGAAACCAGAATACGTTTTGTTTGAGGATGATAGAACCTGTAACCTTTTCTTTCAGCACTATAACCAACAAAAATACATTTGATAGCCTTATCATCCAATTTTCTGTGCTGCACTTGTGGCACCAAAGCATATGCCAAACAGCCAAAAACACGCATGTGCTCAATAGAAGGCTTTCTAGCATGCCATGCTTCATATGGAGTAATAGACTGCAAAGCTTTTTTAGGACACCTGTTAAGTACATAAGTGGCACACATGATGGCCTCAAGCCAAAAAGAATGCGGTAAAGCTTGACTTTTGACCATACATCGTGCCATTTCCGTCAGTGACCTGTTTTTCCTCTGAGCAACACCATTTTGCTGAGGTGTATAAGGCACTGTGCATTGGTGTTTTATCCCACAACTAGCCAAAAATGGATTAAATTCATGAGACATATACTCCCCCCCTCCATCGGAATGGAGGGTGCCCATAGTACATTTCGAGACATTTTCAGCCATAGCCAGAAATTGTTTGAAGCACATAAAAACTTCGGACTTCGCTTTAAGAGGAAATACCCATGCATGCCTGGAGTAATCATCAATGAAAGTCACGAAGTACAGGTAATTTCCCAAGGGCGGAGTTTGCATGGACCCACAAACATCACTATGCACAGGCTGCAACATGCATGTGGCCCGAACTGAACCATCCTTTGGAAACTTAGAGCGTTGCATCTTACCCAAAATACAGCCTTCACAAACATGTTTGACAGGTGCTTCAAGAGGCGGCAAAGAAGCAACCATATCAAATTTCTGCAAACGCAGCAAACTGGCAAAATTCAGATGACCAAAACGTGCATGACAAAGTTTTTCATCTGAAATAGCCCTTGAATCTGCAACAACATTTGCAAAATTTTGTCCACACTTGTCATACAAAGTGAGCTTATACAGCCCACGGCACAAAATCCCAGATGCAACAATTTCATCACCAAAATTAAGATCATGAACTGTACATCTGTCATCCACAAATTTGACTACAAGTCCAAGTCTAGCAAGTGCGGATACAGACAAGAGATTCTTCTTGATCCCACGTACATAAAGTGAATCAACAAGTGTGAAGGAATTGCCATTAGCAGCAGTGAGCACAATCTTTTCAACTCCCTGAACTGGATAAGAGGCGTTGTTGGCACAAGTGACTGAATTCCCATGAGGGACAGACTTAAGAGAGGTAAACAATTCATGATGTGAGGTAATGTGCTTTGTAGCACCACTGTTGAAATACCACACATGTGAATCTGCAGCAACTGACAAGCATGCATCATGGACGGCAGTATTGTAAGTGCACTCTACGCTAAAATCCCATTCTGCATCGACATCAGCAACACAGTCTCCTTTCACAGAAGACTCAACAATGGCTACATTTGTAGTGGAACCAGCATTTGCAGTGGAACCACCCTCTTCTTCTTAGCCTCTTTGGCCTTCAACTTAGGACACGAATTGATCAAGTGATCATTGGCTTTACAATAATGGCAACGCATCTTCTTTTTGCCCTTATCACCAGAATTGCCAGATGAAGTACTGCCAGTAGAAGCATTAGGAACATAATTTTTGCCACTCGCAGCAGAACCATAAGAAGTGGCTGCATTACTTTTACCACCCTTTATTTGAGAAGCAATAAAAGCATGTTCAACTGCACGCTGCCTAGTCCTCTTTTTTCTAGAAAGTGACTCTTGCAACAGCAATGTGCATAATGCATCAAACTTGACAACTTCAGGATTTCCTTGGGTCATCAGTCTCCAAGTAGTAGCAAAAGTCTGGTAGGAATCTCGTAAGGCATCAAGAACAATCTGCACAAGGGAACTGTCTGAAATAACTTCACGTGCAGAAATAAGCTGGTCATTGATATCCTTGACACTAGCAAGGAAAGTGTCCATATCATATTCCTCATGCATAATCTTTGACTCCAGCTCTTTACGCAGCAAAGTAATTTTAGCCTCATTGCGGCTTGCATAAAGACCTGCTAAAATATCCCAAGCCTGTTTTGCAGATTTTGCTGAACAGATGTGAGGAACAATGGTGCGCTTCACAGACAATGCAATCAATGCATGAGCCTGCGCATCCTTACATCCCAACGAGCTTGTTCTACCGTAGGCAAAACAACTCTAACAGCTGCAATCCTTGCAGCAAGACCTGCAACATCCTCAACATCACCTACATCCTCAAAACCAGGACGTACATCAATGCCCTGCACAATGTTCCAGACACCTTTTGACACAAGAACATGTTGCATCATATAAGCCCACATAGGGTAGTTGTCCCAATCCAACATCTCCTAAGCAACAAACATCTTGAACACATCTGTGCTGTTGTTGTCAGCCATGGAAAATGCTGCACCTGATGTCAAAACTGCCCGAAAATAGGAGAAACGGAGCGGGAACAACCTGTGCTATATAGCACAAACCGTAGAAGACTATAAGGCACCTGTTATACAGAAAACGGCACTGACAAAAATTCTGCACAAAATGACGAAATAGCCTGTGCACTACTTCATGTAGTGGAAACAGACGCCGAAATGAGCCCAAATCAAAATTCTAAGAGCAATTTTTGTCGACCTGCGAACACTCACCAAAGCTCACTGAAATCGGAGAAAGTGAGCAGGCGTGTGCTGGAGCAGCTGGCGACTAAGCCCGGGAGGACGTGACCTGCTCTGATACCAATTGTTGGAATTAGGGTTGCAGAGAAACACACACAGCTTGGAGAAGACGAAGGAAGCTCAAGGAACACAATAGAGAGTCTGTTACTTAGTGTGAAATGGAAAGATAGATAGCCCTAGAGTGATGGGCGTATATACAATGCACGGGGGAAAAAACCTCCTAAAGAGGGAAAAAATGCCCCGGGGGTCCTAGTGTGTTGACACACATCACTACCACATGTATATGGTAACATTAAGCACGGGCATTAAGCTGAAGGCTAGGCCATCCATAAAGTGAACACACACACACACACACACACACACACACACACACACACACACACACACACACACACACACACAGAGCTCAAAAGTGGATCCTCAAGAGTGGATACTTAATAATGAAGCCTCCTTGCATAAAGGCTTTGTTATAAAGGATTGCACCACAATACCTTCTACTATGGGTTTAAGTTGAGCCCTCTGGCTAGCATATACAACTTTGGAACTCCCAATGAGCCCAAGACCTTATACAAAGTGAGTAGGAAATATTGTGCACATCCATAGCACATCTCCCGCTTGATGCATAATTGGTGTAGCCTGTATTAGCGACTACTAACAATAGATGAGTATGCTACTAACCCTGAATTTAAAGATGTAATGTCAGCCCTTGCTTTGGGGAAGAAATAGGAACCATTTACCTGGTAGGATGGTTATCTTCTCCATGGCAATAGGCTATGCGTTACCCATTCCCTTCATGAGAAAGTCATGTATGAATCCCATGCTCCTCCCTATGCAGGGCATAAAGGCATTCAAACTACTCCTTCAGGAGTAGAGACAAACTTCTATTGGCCTACCATGAAAGTGGACATACAAAAATATGTTTCAAAATGTGTGGTATGCCAAAAGACTAAGTATGATAGAAGGAAAAAATCTGGATTACGCCCGCCATTGCCAATCCCTAATTCACCATGGGAGAGTATATCCATGGATTTTATCTTTGGATTACCCAAGTCTATCCATGTGAATGCGGGAATATGGAAAATACTCGATAGGTTTAGAAAGCGAGCACGCTTTATTCCTATAAAAAAGGCTATTAAGGCACACCAAATGGAAACCCTCTTCTCAGGTTTTCAAACACCATGGATTACCAACATCCATCGTGTCAGATAGAGATCCTAGAATGACTAGTAATTTTTGGAAAGATCTCTTTGAAAATCTAGGTACAAGATTGAATTTTTCTCTGGCCTATAACTTACAAACGGATGGCCAAAGTGAGATAGCCAATCTTACGATACTCGATCTACTAAAGACTTATGTTACAGAAGTAGATCAACACTCACAATGGCAGAAGTACTTACCTCTTGTAGAGTATGTGTACAATAATATTGTCCATACTACTACAAGAAAACGAGTGTGAAATTTTTGCAAGCTTCTAATTTAGAGCTTTTTTTTGAAACTTAGATCTTTTCTCTCAGGGAGTTTTTAAAGGTACTTTTAGGAGAGCAAATAAAAATCCATATGCCTTCAACAAGCATGTTTCAATAGATATACACAAACACAAACACACATATACATGTGCACACACATATGTATTAAAGAGATTGTCTGTGCATGTGTATTTCTTAGATCATATAACATATTTACACATTAGAATTAGTATATTATGGTATAGCAAGACTTCTAAAATTTGACTATCTATCTAAGGTAGCCTTCTCAAGACTTGCATTCCAAGAGAAACAAATCTTAAGATAAATTAAGGTGGTCACTCATTAGAGGAGCTCTAAATAGTAGTGTACCTCAGTGTGAGCTATGGGAGTAAAGAACCTTGCCCATCTAATGTCTACATAAAGTGTACACTTTTATTTTAAGCGAAAATAATATCTATAATTCACTTGTCTTATGTGGTATGCATTTCAAAAGGGGCATTCCACTTCGAGCCTTGTAGAAACATAGAAATTACTCTATTGGTTATAAGAGGCATTCCACCCACTACCCTTGTTATAAAAGGCACTCTAATTGTTATAAAAGGCACTTTAGTAGAGTTCATGACTCCTTTTTTATGAATAAAATAATAGAAATCATTAAAAATATCTTTGTAAACTATTAGGACTAGTCAAAAACATTCAAGAAGAATTTATTATGAGAAGTTAATTGAATCTCATATCTCTAATTAAAAAAACACATCAATGAAATCAACTTCCAAGTTTTAGACCTTTAAGATTTGCCTCATGCTCGTGACCAATTTGCAATGCTAGAAAAGTGCTATAGTTTTTGACATTAATTGTTGGTAGTCTTGAAACTATTTTGTGGACTTTGACTCTCCTAGTTTAAACTTATTAAGTTTGCTAAACTTAATTAAGGGTAATCTACAAAAGAAACACAATAATATATGGAAATTTTCATCATGACCCTCAAATATTCAAAATTCCTAATATGCCCCACACATTTGGCAAAAAATGCCCAAACAGTGCGCATTGTTTTTTTGGAAATAATCAAAATATCACTCTTTAACCTCGCAACTACCTCCAAAAGTAATTGTTTTGAAAACTCTTCATAGGTCAGAGTGTGATAGATTGCTGCAACTTGTGAGAGATTATAAATTGTGATGTTTGTAAGTCATTGATAACTGATCTTTGACCTTAATATGCTATTTTTTAAAGGTCCAATTACCAAAATATCCTTGTAATATGTTAAAATTTCCAAAACAATTCTCATATTTCAAAAATCCTCAATACACCCCTCATATTTGGCCAAAAAATCCCAAAATGGACTTCATTAACTTTGTAAAATATTCAAAGGACAATTCTTTAATTAATTAACTAGTTCCTCATATGAAGACTGATATTCCTTTGATAGAAACAAATAGAGTTGGAAATTAATATGGTATTGTGGGATCTCAAGATGAAATCGTTCAAACATTTTAGACATAGATGGTTCTATTTATGAGCTCATTGGTAAAACCTAGCCTAAAACTGATATGGGGTATATTGGGACATTGAGGGAAATTTTTGGAGTTTTCATAAATTATAAGAGTTTTCTTTAAGTATAGCATATTTATAGTATGTAGTGGAGACAACAAAGATCACAAACAATCTGTGATATTGTAACAATAGCTTGTAGCTTCCTACATACAATCACACTTCCTATTGCCCATACCTATTGGAGCTAGTTAAACACATACATATTCGCCTCGCCACTAGATGCCATCTGACGCACCTGCTTACCTCATGTCGTCGGCCCGCGGATAGCTTCCTTGAGAAAACACACTGGTACTGGTGATAGTGAAAATCGATGCACTATGTACATGCTGTCCTACCTGTACACATGTGGGACCCACTTAACCACCTGGCTCTGGAAAATGGGCAATCCTTTATTTGATGCATCATGCATGTGTATGTAGATATGTGCAATCCCTTGATCCAAAAAACTCCTGACATAATTTGCCCACCCGCTAGCCTGCTAGATCATTCATGATCAGCAGCACGAGCAAAAAGCGATATGAGACTCGCAACATCACAAGTCTCCTCATCCTTCACCAACACTGCTTGATCCACAGACAACTCATCTTGCTCGACCATCATTAACCTAGCATGATACAATTTAAGACGCAATCCATTTACCCTTGACTTATGTAGAACCCCATCCAGGTTAGCCAACTGATATGTACCATTCGGGAAACATTCCACTACCTTGAAAGGGCCTTCCCACTTAATTTGAAACTTCTTTTGGAAGGTCTCGTCCAGCTTACTATTGTAGTGAAAAACCAAGTCATGCTTCTTGATACCCTTACTTTTGACCTTTTCATTTATCTTTGCCAAAGCTTTATCTTGCATCTGCCCATAATGCTCCAATGCGGTCATCCTATCCAACTGAACCTCTTGTAACTGCAAGAGCCTCTCTTTGAATGCATCACTAGGAGGCCCAAGTAACTTCTCTAACATCTTGACAACAGGAAACTCTACTTCCACAGCCAATAGTGCTTCCTTTCCATACACCAAATGAAATGGCGTAAACCCTGTACCTGTCTTCACCGAAGTACGATAAGCCCATAATGCACTAGGCAATTCCAAATGCCAATTCTTTCCTTGGTGCTCTCTCACTTTCGAAAGAATTTGCACCAAATCACCATTGAATCTTTCATTTAATCCATTACACCGTGGGTAAAAAGGAGTGGTATGCTGGTGCCTAATCTTCATCTTCGCGCATAAAAAGTCTAGCAGTTTAGCTCTAAATCCTGGCCCCTTATCTGAAAGTAGCTCCAATGGCACCCCAAACTTGCAACATATTTCATCGTACACAAATTTTTCCACATCCTTTGCAGTGATCTGTTTTACTGCTATAGCCTCTGCCCATCTAGAGAGATAGTCCACTGCAGTCAAAATATAGCTTTTGCCCCTGCTTGTGATAGGTAATGGGCCTATTGCATCAATCCCCCACTTTTTAAATACATCAAATGCCATAATGGTTTTTCGTAACTCTGGCTTCAACACTCTCTTTCCAAATGCTTGACACCTATTGCAAGACCTACACCAACGGTGAACATCCTTGTGCAAACTAGGCCATACATACCCCTCTTGCAAGATCTTATGCAAGGTGATCTTTAGAGAAAAATGGCCGCCACATGCGCCTTCATGATTCTCTTCCAACACTCTGTAAAGCTCCTCCCTCCAAGGTACACGTCTCAACATGAGATCACCCCCTTTCATGTATAAGACATCTCCAATCAATTTGTACTTGTATGCTCTACGCACAAAGCCATACTTCTTAGACTTCTGAATCTCCTTTGGAATGATTCCTGTTAGCAAAAACTCCTCTTCTTGAGCCAAACGTTCCCGGCCATGATAAAGAGGTAAAGTGGTCCTCAACACAAATAGCTCCCCAATCATGCTTTGAGATGCTTCATGTGCCTCTCCATTTAGAGCACGTTCAATGTGTTTGATGCTCCATGCCTTAAACTTTTTTAACAGACCTTTAATTCTGAAACACATTTCTTTCAATGAGCTGTTCTTGCTCTTCCACACACCCAGCACTTGCTTCACCACTAACAAGGCATCACCTTTTATGCTCAACCTTCGAACCCCATGCTTCAAACAAATGTGTAATACGGCTTCCAGAGTAGCATATTCAGCCTCATTGTTACTATGAGCATCCAATTTGAACCCCCTCTTGCATACTAGCTTCCCCTCTGGATCATAAAGTGCTATACCCCCTGAAGCTGCATCATGGCTCTTTCTGTATGAACCATCAAAGAACAACACATGTGCATTGCTGATCTGTGGCACTTCTTCAACTACCTTTCTCACCACCTCTTCCTTAACAATAAGGTAATTCTCCTTGTAGGTCAACAAATCGGCTAGGGTAGATCTTGTACTGTCTTCCACTAAAAAAGACAACTCGAACTCTTGCAGCTCAATTACCCATTTCTTGACCACATTTAACATGTTAGTGCCATTAATTAACTGTGGCAAAAAGGCATAACTCATCAAGAAAACATAAGGTCATGGTAGCAAGTAATGACAAAATCGTCGAGTCAAGCAAATATTACACTCGCCATCACTAGCTCTACTTCCGAGAATTTTCTCTCTACTACCAACTTCAATCGGCTTGCACAATATATTGGCCTCATATAATGGCTTGCACAATATACTGGTACTGGTGATAGTGAAAATCGATAACCATAATCTTAAGCTCTCTAAGCCATAATCTCCAAGCCCGTTCAAACTCGGAATTAAGCCGGTGACCTTAATCCAATTCGGACCACCCAAGGCCATTGGAAGTTGAAGCTCCTAAGCCATGGCAGGAAGAAGCTGAAGGTAGTACAAGGCAGTTCAATTTTGATTTTTTTGATAAGCACTTGGATTAAACCAGGACAATCCTTGTGAGGAGCATAAACTTCTCCATGAATATTTGATTAAAACAGGGATATTGTTGATTAATTGGTTTAAGGTTAACTGTCTATTATAAGCTATGTTCCCATTGATTATGCCTGCTGCAACTCTTTCCTCGCACCTCTAACAACCAGGGGCCCGGTGCCTTCCTGGCTCACCTATCGAATACAAATCCCCCGAGAACCGTCATCCGTTTCCAAAATGAACGGTTTCAAAGGATCTACAATAGCTAGAATAGAAGTTGTAGCTAATGCAGCCTTGACCGTATCGAAACTATGCTGTTGAGCGGTCCCCTATTGAAAGGTCTTGCCTTTGCCTTTCAGCTGCTTCGTCATGGGAGAAGCAATATTAGCATATATTTTAACAAACCTTTGATAAAAACCTGCAAATCCTAAGAAAATCTGTAACTCTTCCAAATTTTTAGGAGAAGGCCACCGTTGAATGGTATCCACTTTGGATTGATCCATGTGTAGCCTAGTAGCGAGAATAACATGCCCAATATAGTGAATTTCCTCCTTCATAAAATCACACTTGGATTCTTTGGCATATAATTGATTTGTTCGTAATAATTCAAACACTTGACTCAGATGTTGCAAGTGTCCTTTCTCAAAATCACTGTATACTAGAATGTCATCAAGAAAAACAATAATAAATTTACCCAAGTACGGTTTCAAGACACTATCCATAAGGGTCATGAATGTTGCGGGCGCACTGGTTAACCCAGAAGGCATAACCAAAAACTCGTAGTGTCCAAACCTTGTTTGGAATGCAGTTTTGGGGATATCAACAAGTCGAATGCGTACTTGGTGATAACCCGATTGCAAGTCTATTTTTGTAAAGAGACGAGCATGACTGAGTTTGTTGAACAACTCATCCACGCGTTGCAATGGGTACTTGTTCTTAACAGTAACCGTATTCAAGCCACGGTATGCACATGTGCATACTACCATCCTTTTTCTTCACTAATAGGATAGGAGAAGCCCATGGTGAAGAACTAGGGTGGATAAACCCTCTGCTAAGATAGTCAGCAAGCTGACCTTCCACCTCAACAGCTTTAGGATAACTCATTTGGTAGGGTGGTTTACTTATTGGTTTACTGCCTGCAACCAAATCAATGCTATGTTGCACCGGTCATGTCGACTGGATCCTGATGGAAAATCATTAGGAAAAACATCGTGCAATTCATTTAATAAATTTTTTAAATCACTAGAAACCTTTTCTTGTTGAGAAGTAGCCATGGTGGAAGAGATGAGAGAGAAGCATGCGGCGTTGAGGAATGTTCAGCAGATTCAATATTGGAAAGAAAATGAGATAGTGAGTAACACAAAAAACCTTTATCTATTTCTTTATTAGAAACGAGCTACATAAGCTTGGTTGTACATATCAGTGGTGGTGAGGAAGGCACATCCTTCTCTCATAACAACAACACATGTGCGCCATGGGATTAAAAAATCAAGCTGTTGTGCTCGTAGCTACGCTTCAGGGATGGTCCTAGGCTATGCAACCATTCCCTACCAAGTACCACATATGCCCTCTCCATATTCATAACCTGAAAATCCAAGGATGTGCAATAACCTTGTATTTCCAGTGGTACAACTCGGACTTGACTATCCCATATTTCGACATCATAACCATTCATCATTGCTACCTTGTAGTGGTGGGAACTCAGAGTTTGGGGCAATTTGAGTTATTTCACTAATGCATAATTAATGAAATTGCGAGGGGCACCGTCATCTACCAAGATGCGCACCTTGTGCCCTTGCAGAGATCCGTGCATATGCACTAACTCATGTGGACCAAAGGTCTGTTGCAACATGGAAGCTATGATACAACATTCATGCACCACCTTGGTGTGTGTTACTTCCAATGTAGAGAATCTTGAGGAAGACTCAAGAGGCAGCAGTTGCACCATGTGCGTTGCTTTCTCCTTGCTTGAGCAACAGATTTCCCCTTGGGACAATCCTTTTTACCATGGCCGATTCCCAAGCATTGAAAGCATAACTTCTCTTTTTTAGCCTTATCAAAGTCCTCAGGAGAGAGAGGACCACGGGACCCCTTGGGTTTTTTAGTTGCTTCAAAATTGGCTACTGTAAATTTCCTTTTATTGTGCCCATACTATGTGCGTGTATTACTATGTGTATCAGCAAGCACATGATTATTATGTGATTTCCTTTCATCTGGATCATCATGAATTTGTGCTTTCACTATGGCCTCCTCAAATGTTTTAGGGTCTTGAGTCTTGACGTGCTTCTTAAGCTCTAGTGTCAAACCGCGGATAAACCCACGTACTTGTTGAAAGGTGTCGAGTCCTTCCAACTTGAGGATAACATCCCGATAGTGATAGATATATTCAAGTAAGGATGGGTGTTGGTGCATGGAACACGTGTCCCAAGCCGTCCAATTGCAATCTGCCTCATTTGTAGGCATAAATTTTTTCAAAACATAGCCTCAAAGGCTGCCCAACTCTATGGTATGATATTCTTCTCCTTGAGAGACATCCACCATTTGTAGGCCTTGCCTTCCAGAGTCAAATTTGTTTGTAGTGATCTGACTGTATGCGGAGTACTCCGTAAGGCGTGAATTCCATCCCACTTGCTGACAAAGATATTCACTGCATCCTTAATGGTATCTCGGTCCTCTTCTTTAAAAGTCAGTGGTTTGGTGCATTTCAACAACTCCTCCACCTCCATTGCAATGAGAGTGTGCAAAGAATCCGAAGATGAACCTTGTCCATGATTAGAAGGGCCTTGCTCCTGATTGGCAGTGTGCTCATGCATGTGTGTGTCAATAGGGCCCTTGACCTACTGCTGCATAAATTGTATCACTAACGTAGATAATTTAGTGACATTTTCATTTAAAGATGCAAAGTTTCCTTCCATTACAGATATGTGTGTCTGAAGTGCACGATATTTTTGAATGTGGAACAATTCATAAGCGTCATCACCTCCGTAGCGTCACGGGCACCCTCCGTGAGTATCCGGCCGCGAGCCATCATGGGGAGGATCAGGCGTATGATGCTCGAAATCAAAGGTCATATTGATATCTAAATCCATGGCAACACTGTGCACTGTAAGAAAGAGAAAGAAGAATACCTTGATTCAAAAAACAATCCCATAGCTGTAGTATGCACTGCAAATGGTAATTAGCTGTGCTAATTATGTTGGTTGTCAAAGCTTTAATCAACCCACAAATCCACCCGAGCACGTACCCTGCTTGGACACATCGTAGTCGAGTCGATTAAGATTGATGATTGCTTTAGTGCAATCGACTCTATGGACATTGTCGCCAATGGATCAAATTGTCAACTTGCTTATTGCTGTATGCAGGGAAGTTTCGACTGCTAATTGCCCGGCCTTTTGCCGATGGTAGCCGAGTGCACCTTTGAAACCTGCGACCACCGTGGACACTTGCCCTAAGGGTTATTTGAGTTTTTCCCTAATGTTTTTGGGCGGCCCTAATATGGTGAGTCCCAATTTTTCCAAGCAGTGGTGATGGCAACAGTGGGCCCGACTACAAGCAAGAGGAAGAAAGAGCTGGAGTGCACGCTCTTTGGCCTGAGCAAGTTGGTGCTCGTGACGAGTTTTGCTGGCCCGTCTAGCACGCACAATCCAAGCCCGACTACGCTCTCTTTGGATGAGGTCGACTACACATCCCTCCCCGCCTCAACAAGCTCTGCACACGCTCCGGAGCTTCAGTGTCCTTCCCCCTTTGCAAGAGAGAAGCCTCACGGCATGCAGCATGCAAGAAGCTTAGAAAAGAAGCACCATGCCTCTTTTCCCCAAAGAAGGGATTGGCTCTTGATACTAGTGTAAAGCCTAGGGCAGCTAGACCTTTGAATCCTCCTCCCAACCTCCCATTATAAAGGCAGGCTCCTAGCCTCTTTCCCTAATCGGATACCTTGTCCACATTGCCTAGCCTGGCCCCTGGACATACTCCGTGACTCCCTGGCCATGCCCTTGTCCTGACATTTTTTGACTCTCATATGATATGGCATGCCCTTCTTGAACCAAAATAGCTCCAAGGAAATCACCACAAGCATCACATTGGACCTCAAATGACTTTGAGAGATTTAGTAGTGTGAGCACACATTGAGAGATAAGCTTCCACTTAAGCTTCTTCAAAAGCTTCTTGCACTTTTGCAGTCCACTCTTGCAATGGTCTTGCTATTAGCAAGTTTTTTTCTATGAAGCATCTATAGTATGCACACATACCTATGAAGCTTCGTACCTCCTGTAGATTCCTTGGATTAAGCCAACCTTTTATTATCTCTAGCTTTGTTGGATCCATACGGTGCCATCTTTAGAGATAATGCGACCTAAATATTGAATCTCTTGTAGGAAAAACTCACTTTTCTTCTGATTAATGAAAAGCTTATTCTCTCTCACAACTTGAAAGATTACCTAGAGGTGTCTCTTGTACTCGTCAAGAGAATTTGAATGGCCTGAAGATTTTTGTTTATCATGAGTTTGAATGTGTCTGAAACATTTGTCAAGTCAAAACTTGTAACTAATCAAATAGATCTTCTTCCCGCGGCACGGAAAATCTATTTTTGATAGTCATTTTAGTTAGTGATGTATAGTCAACACACATGTGATATTTGTCGTCTTTCTTTTGCACTAAAATTAATGGTGAACAAAATGGAGAGATGCTAGGCCTCACCATCCTTATTCCACAAAATCATGCACTTGCCTCATGATCTCCTCTGTTGAGCTTGGAAAACTCCATCAGGGGATTCCTATAGCTTGTTGCAACCTAGTAACAAGATACTTAACAAACATGGGGGCATCATCATTAGCACCTTCATGTGCAAAATCAAAGTTATTAATGTTCAATTCTACTGTCTTGGTTATTTTCATCCATGTTAATTAAACTTATGTGTTTACTATCTTGGTTATTGTCAACCATGTTAATTAAACTTATGTGTTTACTTAGTGTATGCTTTGGCTATTCAAAACCTTAGTTCCTACTCCTCTTAGCCTTTGAAAATAGGCACTTAAGTATATACACCCACGGCTCAAATTGGTTAATTATAGAGAGTAGTGGAGTGGGTCTAACAGAGCAAAGTTGCCAAGGGATAGCTCCTTTCGGACTTCTTATGGCTCAATAATGGTAAAGACGTAGGCAAGTCTAAAAATACTCCATTATTAGGACCAAATCTTCCAAGGTGTGGACCATATCCCACATAGTGGTCTCAACAAAACCGATAGTAGATCCCACTCCCACTTACCCTCATATAATTAACAAAATCAACCATTAATAGGCTACTTAAGGACCTCTCTTCTTAAGCAAGAAAAGAGAAACCAAATGCTCTAATACCAATGTAATGGAAATGGCCTATGAACTTTGAGAGTAGTGGAACTAGGAAATTAGATAAAGCACTTTTGTGAGATTACTTTCTGAGCATAGCGGGTGAACTTAATTGATGGTAGCAACATAAACATGGTACTTAGTTAACTTGGCGTAAACAGTACTTTTTCAAGAGAGACAGTTTAGAGAACATGATAACATTTGAAGACCGGATTCATACAGATCCATTTCCTTCTCCAATAGGCATTTGCATTACAGTTTCTCCCATCAAGAGAGACTTGGTACAATACAATCTTTGTGTTTCTTGTGACCTAGGTGATGCAATGAAGATGGAAAGATTAATGCATCACAAGCATAACATAAACTTTATAGAAAACATTAACTATCCCAAGCCTCAGTCCCAAAGGCTCAAACACTTTCGAGGCTGGAGAGAGCTAGCGAGGAATGAGGGTCGGGAAGAGGAAGAAGAAACATTCCATAGGAGAAAGAAATAGTTCCTCACTTATCATCACTCTTCTTGATAGCATACATAATACCATAGTAAGGAAGATGGAGAAGATGGCAAGATTAAGAATTGAAGCATGGCTCTTTGTTGGATTTTCATTCCATAGCCAAGAGTGTTGGTGTATGCTCTTACTGCTCCCAAGCTTGGAGAAGGAGGTGAAGTTCCTCTACATTCACCAAGTGAGAATGAATCCACAAAATAAGTGTGTGAGAGGTGAATATCCCCCCAAAAAACCCCTTGCTTGCTTGCGTGGGCCCCTAGAAGAACTTATTGCATGTTGCTCTTTGGTAGACCATCTCCTTTTGGACCGCTATTGAGATGCAACATCTCTCCTTTTTGTCCCTGTGGAGATAGGTCTAGAGCACATGTGTCTATTCTAACTCTTGTTTCCATTTATTCTCACACTTTAATCGATTATTTTAATATGAGAAAATCATTTGGGTTAGTTAGATATTAGATTTTAAGACACAAAGTTAGGCATTTAAGCTTTTGAGATGGGAGATACTTCAACTGTTGTTGACACATCTTTCAAGGGACAACAAGTCTCCGTTACTCCCTTGATTGGGAAATTGAGGATTCATGTCTAAATCTCTGTCGACAAAGAAGATTTTTTTATCTCTCCTCTCCAACATGAGGATGCTATCCTAGGGGCCCGGGCGATTCACCATGGAAAACTTACCACACCACGTAAGTGCATAGTTTTTCACAAGTTACATAAGCATACAAGTTAGGGGTAGGCCCCCAATAATTTATCTCCCAATCTTAAAAATAAGGGAGGGGGTGTCATATTTATGGGGCGGGGAGGGAGAAGTGAGAAAAGGAAAACTGAGAGGAAGTTTTTGTGTTTCAAAACTATGGCTTCCCAAAAGAGTCTGCCCTCAAACTTGTGAGTCAATATCTACAAAGATATATGCAAGAACTAACATTGCTTTGTATCAATTTTTTGTTTTGAGATTATAGCTCATTTATTGAGGGGTGAAAGCTATAAAGAGTTTGTATAGATGCAAATTTACATGGAGAACCTAACACAACTTTAAAACCATGTTTTTTGAGTAATTTAGATGGGTGAAAATTGGACAATAGCTAGAGTGCAGGCTAAACGGGCACATAGTTTGAAAGTCAAACTCAGACACATTGAGGGTACATCTAGTTACCAACAAAAGTGATTCCTTAGTACGTTACCAGTCATTATGCTACACGCTCTTTGACTAGTTTTACTCAGTTAGATCATGTGAGACCTAAGTTTATAGTAAGATAGGGGTATGATAGTTTTTTGAATTGATTTTTGTATAATCATAGAAAGGGGGTCTTATTTCCTAACATGAGTCGTATATAGGGGTTTTATCAAAGTTTTATGCTCGCACAGGTGGCATCCCGTTTTGTATATAGAGTGAATCCCCCGGGCCTAGGGGCACCATGGTTCAACTACATGGCTACCAATATGAAGTTCCCTGAAAGGAGAATTTGCTTCACCTATAGGGAAAGAGCATGTATATAGATACTAATGAGTCTGGTCATACTATACCACTTGTGAATTCACCGGCTTTTGATAAGTCAATGAAAAGCTCGGTTTTTGCGTACATAATTTTTGTCAAAAAATCCACTAATGGCGCTGATGATTTATCAAATGAAAATGATAGGAATCAAGAAGAGTTAAGACTTTTCTACTTTTCTAAATGGATTCCAAGATGTTTTTATCGATGATATCCCTATGGACTTACCTCCAAAGCGGGGGGATGATGACCATCAAATTGAGCTCCTACCAGGAAGATCACCGCCTAACAAGCCTTCTTATCGAGTATCCCAATTAGATCAACAAGAGGAGATCATGAGGCAAATACAAGAATCGATAGACAAAGCGATGGTTAGGCCTAGCTGATCTCCCTTTTGTTCTCCAATCCTTTTAGTGCAGGAGAAAGATGGTACACAACGTACGTGTGTGGACTATCGAGCACTAAATAATATCACTATCAAAAACAAATTCCCCGTGCCTCGGGTAGAAGATCTATTTGATAAGCTACAAGGCTCTACCTACTTTAGTAGGCTTGACCTTAAAAGTGGCTATCATCAAATAAAGATAGTGAATGAAGGTATCCTAAAGACCACGTTTCATACAAAGTTTGGTGTTTATGAATATCTAGTCATGCCTTTTGGTTTGTTGACCAATGCACCAGCCACATTCAATCCTTTGATGGAGAAAATAATTAAAACCCTATCGCAAGTTTACTGGAGTGTTCTTTGATGATATCATCATCTAGTCCAATTCCTTGGAGGAACACAAGCAAAATCTCCAAGTGACTTTTCAAGCATTGAGGAGAACAAGCTTTTTCTCAATCAAAAGAAAAGCAAATTTTTCCTTCAAGATATTTAATACTTAGGTCATATTATCTGTCAAGATGGTATCCATATGGATCCATCAAATTTAAAAGTAATAAAAGCATGACCTAATCCAAGTAACCTACATGATCGGGAGCTAAGAAGCTTTATTGGTATGTGTGCAAAATTTTCATATCAGGACCATTACATGACTTAACAAAGAAGATAGCAGGACCATTACATGACTTAATATATGTAATGGTATGATGTTCTCCATAGCAAAATTTTCTCAAATAGCAAGACCATTACATGACTTAACAAAGAAGAACGTAAGTATTCATGGACTGCTAAGGAGCAAAATTATTTTGACAAGCCCAAAGAGAAGCTTACCTCTCAACCAATCCTCATGCTTTCAGATCTCTCAAAACCATTTGAGGTCCAATGTGATCCTTGTGGTGATTGCCTTGGAGCAGTCTTGCTTCAAGAAGGGCATGCCATAGCATATGAGAGTCGAAGGCTCAATACAGATGAATGGGTCTTGGGCATTTATGAGAAAGAGCTTTTAGTTGTTGTACATGCCCTATTCCCACATGGAAGCACTATTTATTGGGGACTCCATTAATTTTACAAACAGACCACCAAAGTCTCAAGTACTTCATGACGCAATGGCAAGCTTCCAACAAACAAATGAGGTGGAAAATTTTTCTTCTGCAATTTTATTTTCATATTTCTCACATTGCTGGTAAACACAATCAAGTGGCCCATGCACTTTCACAATGACCAAAAGTTAACGTGGTGTCTATAGAAACCCACAATGATCTATCTTCTATGATAGATGTTGGGGGCAATTGTAGCATAGCCTAATCAACCCAAGACCAACAAAATTATCAATCCTAGGATCGTCAACCTAGCTAGCGCATGGAAGCACGAGCATCGGATTTATCAAATGAGAGGAATCAAGAGAATGCTCATCCAATGGAATCGAGATTAGCCATGAATCACTAGCTCTAATCACATCATCAATCAAGCATCACCTACACACATTAAGCCCACCGAAGACTAGAATCCCAAAGCACACTCATGACAACCACACACTAATTACATTGGTGTTGGCCTCTCCAATCACACATGCCAATCAAGGAACTTCATCAAAAGCTACACACACAAGGTGAATGGTGCTAGAGTTTCATTAAACCTATCCACACACAAGCAAACAATAGGTCACATACACTAATTACAAGATTAATAATCAACTTAATTAACCTTATTAGAGATGTTAAATATCGCAATCAAATGCTCATAAAATGATAAGAGTGGTCAATAAGCAAGAAGTCATCACACATACTCAAATCTAGAATAATGAGATGGTGAAACTACTTCATGACATAATGGAATGGAGAAGAACTAGACTAATCAGAAAGTAAAGATTAGATTAAAAAATGGTTCTCTAATTACAATGGATTAGCACGAGCCTCTTCAGCATGGGCATTAAGCTCAAGGCTAGGCCATCCATAAAGTGAACTCTCAAGAGAAAGAGCTCTCTCGAAAGTGGATCCCCAAGAGTGGGTACTCAAGAATGAATCCTCCTAGCATAAAGGCTTTGTTATAAAGGCTTGCACCACAATCCCTTCTACTATGGGTTTAAGTTGAACCCTCTAGTTAGCATATACAACTTTGGAACTCCCAATGAGCCCAAGACCTTATACAAAGTGAGTAGGAAATATTATGCACATCCATAGCACATCTCCCACTTGATGCATAATCAGTGTAACATGTGTTAGCTATTGTTAACATTCCCCCCTTCCTAATTTGTCACATGTCCTCGTGTGCCGGTGAAGCAAAACATGGTGACATGGTAGAAAGAAAGTCCATGGAAGAAATGTTGAGCTACAAAATATAAGAACAATTAATGAGCATCAAAAGCCAACAAGGATAAACACATGAAGTACAATGAACAATCATGAAAAAATTTGAAGTTTTTGCTTCTAAAAGATGGGTGAATCATAGTCAAAAACTAGACAACAGAAAGCAAAAAAGACACCTAAACTATCGTGAAGATTAAACCACTTGAAATTTTAATTTTATGCATGAAACACAAGCAATTAATTAAGACCCTAGGCTAATGCAAGTTCATAAACCTACTAGCCTAAAAACTATGTGAACAATCTTAATAAATTATTCAAGCTTGTCATGTCTACGGGCTATACAAAAGCTCCTAATCTATTAGTACATTGTCATAGCTTTTTGAAACTCATGGAAGTTTGTTTTTGTCACACATAGAAAAAATAAAGCACAATACAAGGCTACCACCCCAAGGCAAGTCTAGGTACGACTCTCGGCTCCTTGAACCCTCAAGAAGGTATTCCAAAAGCCTACTAGCCTACCAAGGTGACGGCTAACCCCTATCAGCCAGCGCATCGGTTTAGGGCCTTGACTAAGAGATCCAAGGTGATTTCCTTCGCCTGCCAAGTGCCAATAAGGCACTAGGCCTCACAAAGACACAACATAACATAGAATTTTCTTTTCATGTGTCTAGTAGCAATTTTGCTACTTTTTCTTGACACTTTTTTGGCTTCATTATTTCATTTGTTATCACTTTTTTATTGCTTCCCACATGAGATGATAATAGAAAATGAGCTAAGAGACTAAAGCCTAATCATAGCCCTAGGTTATGTTTAAACTGAATGGAGTATTAAGACTATCACTAAGAGTCTAGGACTAATGAGAAATGAACCTACATTAACCTAAGGGTCAAGACCAATTACCTATGATTAGCATACATAAAGCCTAATTTTTTGATGAGTTAATATTCACAAAGACAAGTGTTGAAACTTTAGCATGCCTATCTGTTGAACATGAAAGAACCATAGCTTAGAAGCAAATAATACTTAAGCCAAGCATAGAGAATGGAGAGATGAACAAAAGAGCAAAATCATGGAAGGATTTCACCTATTCATGCTCTTTGTGTATCTTTGAGCAAGCATCCACTTGGTAGAGAAGTCTCTTGACCTTTTTATTACAATCCAAGCTAATTGAAGCTAAGTGTAAACACAAGCTCCAAAGGCCTTTTATTGAAATCCAAAAGCTCACAAAAAAAACATTAATGAAAACCTAAAGCCAGGGTCTTGCATACCCGAGTTTTCCAAAGGGAAAAAACCCGAAGAAAAAAAGTTCCTTTGGTTATGCACGTGATGCTCTTTAGTAGCAAATTTATGCATACACAAAAACAATGAGAGATAAAATGCTTCTACATAAACAATTTTTCATTTTTTTACAACCTCTCATGCATGATTCAAAAGTTGATTAGATACTAGCTCAAATGAAAATCTGCAAATTTAGATCGAGCTATGAGATAGTAATAATGCAAATTTAGACCAAGCTATGAGATAGTAATAAAGTAAATTTTGAATGAATTTGAAGTGGCTCTTGAAAGCCAAATTTTACATTTCTGAAGCTCTCCAAAAAAGTTGGCTAACAACTAGCTCACATGAAGTTTTACCATTTTAGAGCAAGCTCTGAGCTAGAGATGATTGCAACTTTATGGAATGAAAATGAATGGCTCTCAATAGCCAAATTTTGTACTTGAAAGCTATTAAAAAATTTGGTAGACACTAGCTCAAATGAAAACGTTTTCACTTTAGACCAAACTTAGAGCTAGAATTTACATGACTTTTAATCATAAGAATTGGAATGGCTCTGAATCCCACTTTGCTAATCATTTTTCAAAAAAAAAGTCAATCATCAGTGGTCTTAAGCATATGCAAATTGAACACAAGAAAAAATGATCAACCATACCCCCAAAATGCTCTCTTTTTGCCATTCAAAAAAGCTTCATTTTAGTGCTTTGCAATGATTTTTCATTCAATTCAAGCACTAGAATATAACAAGCAAGTCAAGTCCAAGCATAACATATATCAAACCAAGAAATATTGCAGGTGCAATGTAACTCTCAAAAGATGCCCAAATGCATATCACAAAGACTTTTTTCATTTGGTGCAATGAGGGATTTTCTCAATAAGTCCAAGCATTAGGTCATGCAAAAGCTAAAAACATTTGTGCACCCCCTTTTCATTTATGCGTGGAGATGGTCACACAATCAGACCATACCATCGATGTCCACATCCTTGCTCTTAAATAGCAACTATGGCTTACGAACTAAAATGAGAAAACTAATGCACTCATGATGTTTTCAAGTGATGGTACAATGCTCTTGATGGCCAAAATTTGGAAATGAATTGTCACTTCCCCTTTCAAAGCTCGGTCATTTTGTAGTGCATAATCATTTTAGAAATGAGGAAAAGCACTAATAATTGCAAGAATTAAAAACAAGTCCTACGCTTTGCATAGAGAGATTTGTTTCAATAAAAAGCACAAGGATACTCTTTCATAGCACAATTGACAAATTTCTTTTAAAACTTTCTTGAGTGGGCAAAAATAGCGATTTTTTGGCATAGTGTCTCATTGATCATGGTTTTTGCTACTTCATGCATTCCTCAAAAGATCCAAAAAATATTTTCTCTCCCTTCTTGACTCTCGAGTTTGAGCCAAGGCACGCCAGTCAAACTGCCCAATATCAGTATTTTTTTTTCTACTCGCACTCCCAACTGACTCATGAATCTTGCGAGGTCAAGCTTGACTAGTTGAGCTAGGTGGGAATCTTCCTTTGTTGCATTTTTTGTATTTATATAGTTTTGGCGGTTTTGGCCAGCTATGGGAGGGAGAGTGAGAGAGAGACTGAGCTATTGGCCGGCTATGGAGCATGGGGTGAAAGAGAGAGAGAGTGTGTGCATGTGCTTTGTGCCATCAATTGCAATAAGCCGCAAACGGTGGCAAGTGGCCAAGACTGCACAACAATTGAGAAAAGTTTGTGGGCCAATGAGGTGATAAGAGGCACTGATCTTTCTCTGTGTGTGTGTGTGTGTGTGTGTGTGTTATCAGCTATTCTCAACAAGTCTACAAGTGGGGTCAGAATTGCAGTTTGACCAAGCACTAAAGCAGAGCTGCATATTGGCCGCTTGTGTGTGTGTGTTTTTGTGATAACGCCAAGGGAGACGGGCATTGTGTGTGTGTGTTGTGAGCGCCAAGCCCTGCAGAACAGTCTGTAGGCTCCATCTCTGGTTTTTTTTCATTTTAATTTCTATTTTTTATCATTACCTCAAGGGGAAGTTTCCACATGACACAAGATCGCAAGGGATTCCATTATGAGGAGAGCTATGGCATGCATGTAAGTTGACGAATCAAATATCATTTGGATGCCCCAATTGATCATCAGTCATTGAAAATCAAGTGGTCTTGGATAGGCGCACACATTCAATGTTGCTCCATTTTTTTTGCATTTAGGCTTATCCAATGATTGCATTAGCCTAACATACACATCAATTACATGATTTCACACTCACATATCATCAATTCCATCAATTTTTATGCATGCACACACTCAAGATTAGGTGCACACACACTTCAATTTTATGGCAGTTTTTTTCCTCTTTGGTGCATTACACACACACATGAATTCTTATTACAAATCAAGATTAATCTTGACACACACTTCATCAAACAACTAGTCAAATCTGACCATCAATTTCATTCCAAAACAATCAAATTAGGTGCAAAGTGTAGGTCAATTGACTTACACACCTCATTTTAGCACTAAATTAGCAACTCATTGGAATCAAATTAATCACCCAAAAATTGAATGATTAGGTCAATGCACTTACAATCGATCGCATCAAAGCTAATCCTTGCTCCACAAGATGATTCCATCATGCACACACATGTGTGGCTCTTCCAAATTATCCCAAAAAATGATCATTGTCGGCCAAAAATCAAAACTCAAATCATCAAATTGGGCTGGATTAGCACAATTAACTTGATAAACGTGTTGATTCCACCTCTTATCAGGGGACTAATATACATTACACTTCAAATGTTAGTGGTTAGGCTAGCAAAGTTAGTTAAAATTAGTAAAAATTAGCATAGAATGAGTACAATAAGCATGGAAATGAACCGAAATTAGCAATGGTTAGTGAGAAGTTAGTGAAATTGGGGGTTTGGGGTATTTATAACTCAACAACTTGCTTCAATTACTTGCACAAACATCATCAAATCAAACCAAAATTGAGTTACACACACTCAAAAACCAATGAAATTACTATATTCTAAACATCATATACTCATTAGCTTAGGTTATCGATCCCCGGGAGTAGTGCCAAATGTTAAGGGAAATTGTAGCATAGCCTAATCAACCCAAGACCAAAAAAATTATCAATCCTAAGATCGACAACCCGGCTAGGGCATGGAAGCAGGAGCATCAGATTTATTCAATGAGAGGATTCAAGAGAATGTTCATCCAATGCAAAAGAGATTAGCCATGAATCACTAACTCTAATCACATCATCAATCAAGCATCACCTACACACATTAAGTCCACCGAAGTCTGACTTACCATAGACTAGAATCCCAAAGCACACTCATACACACTAATTGCATTGGTGTTGGCCTCTCCAATCACCACATGCCAATCAAGGAACTTCATCAAAAGCTACATACGCAAGGTGAATGGTGCTAGAGTTTCATCAAACCCATCCACACACACAAGCAAACACTAAGGCATATACACTAATTATAAGATTAAGAATCAACATAATCAACCTAATTAGATATGTTAAATATCACAAATCGAATGCTCATAGAAGGATAGGAGTGGTCAATAAGCAAGAAGTCATCACACATACTCAAATCTAGAATAATAGACGGTGAAACTACTTCATGACATAATGGAATAGAGAAGAAGTAGACTAATGAAGACATTAGAGATTAGATTAAGAAATGGTTCTCTAATTAAAATGGATTAGCACTAGTCTCTTAAGCACGGCCATTAAGCTCAAGGCTAGGCCATCCATAAAGTGAACACGAGAGAGAGAGAGAGAGAGAGAGAGAGAGAGAGAGAGAGAGAGAGAGAGCTCAAAAGTGGATCCTCAAGAGTGGATACTTAAGAATGAAACCTCCTTGCATAAAACCACAATCCCTTCTACTATGGGTTTAAATTGAGCCCTCTAGCTAGCATATACAACTTTGGAACTCCCAATGAGCCCAAGACCTTATACAAAGTGAGTAGGAAATATTGTGCACATCCATAGCACATCTCCCGCTTGATGTATAATTGGTGTATCCTGTATTAGCGGCTACTAACAATAGATGAGTATGCTACTAACCCTGAATTTAAAGATGTAATGTCAGCCCTTGCTTTGGGGAAGAAATAGGAACCATTTACATGGTAGGATGGTTATCTTCTCCATGGCAATAGGCTATGCGTTACCCATTCCCTTCATGAGAAAGTCATGTATGAATCCCATGCTCCTCCCTATGCAGGGCATAAAGGCATTCAAACTACTCCTTGAGGAGTAGAGAAAAACTTCTATTGGCCTACCATGAAAGTGGACATACAAAAATATCTTTCAAAATGTGTGGTATGCCAAAAGACTAAGTATGATAGAGAGAAGAAACCTCGATTACTCCTGCCATTGCCAATCCCTAATTCACCATGGGAGAGTATATCCATGGATTTTATCTTTGGATTACCCAAGTCTATCCATGTGAATACGGGAATATGGACAATACTCGATAGGTTTAGCAAGCAAGCATACTTTATTCCTATAAAAAAGACTATTAAGGCACACCAAATGGCAACCCTCTTCTCAGGTTTTCAAACACCATGGATTACCAACATCCATCGTGTCAGATAGAGATCCTAGAATCACTAGTAATTTTTGGAAAGATCTCTTTGAAAATCTAGGTACAAGATTGAATTTCTCTTTGGCCTATCACTTACAAACGGATGGCCAAAGTAAGATAGCCAATCTTACGATACTCGATCTACTAAAGACTTATGTTACAGAAGTAGATCAACACTCACAATGGGAGAAGTACTTACCTCTTGTAGAGTATGCATACAATAATATTGTCCATACTACTACAAGAAAACGAGTGTGAAATTTTTGCAAGCTTCTAATTTAGAGCTTTTTTTTGAAACTTAGATCTTTTCTCTCAGGGAGCTTTTAACGGTACTTTTAGGAGAGCAAATAAAAATCCATATGCCTTCAACAACCATGTTTCAATAGATATACACAAACACAAACACACATATACATGTTCACACACATATGTATTAAAGAGATTTTCTGTGCATGTGTATTTATTAGATCATATCACATATTTACACATTAGAATTAGTATATTATGGTATAGCAAGACTTCTAAAATTTGACTATCTATCTAAGGTAGCCTTCTCAAGACTTGCATTCCAAGAGAAACAAATCTTAAGATAAATTAAGGTGGTCACTCATTAGAGGAGCTCTAAATAGTAGTGTACCTCACTGTGAGCTATGGGAGTAAAGAACCTTGCCCATCTAATGTCTACATAAAGTGTACACTTTTATTTTAAACGAAAATAATATCTATAATTCACTTGTCTTATGTGGTATGCATTTCAAAAGAGGCATTCCACTTCGAGCCTTGTAGAAACATGGAAATCACTCTATTGGTTATAAGAGGCATTCCACCCACTACCCTTGTGGCAACATAAAAAGCACTCTAATTGTTATAAAAGGCACTTTAGTAGAATTTATGACTCCTTTTTTATGAATAATATAATAAAAATCATTAAAAATATCTTTGTAAACTATTAGGACTAGTCACAAACATTCAAGAAGAATTTATTATGAGAAGTTAATTGAATCTCGTATCTCTAATTAAAAAAACACATCAATGAAATCAACTTCCAAGTTTTAGACCTCTAAGATTTGCCTCATGCTCGTGACCAATTTGTAATGCTAGAAAAGTGCTATAGTTTTTGACATTAATTGTTGGTAGTCTTTAAATATCCACTTGAATGACCTATTTTGTGGACTTTGACTCTCCTAGTTTAAACTTATTAAGTTTGCTAAACTTAATTAAGGGTAATCTACAAAAGAAACACAATAATATATGGAAATTTTCATCATGACCCTCAAATATTCAAAATTCCTAATATGCCCCACACATTTGGCCAAAAATGCCCAAACAGTGCCCATTGGTTTTTTTGGAAATAATCAAAATACCCCTCTTTAACCTCGCAAATGCCTCCAAAAGTAATTGTTTTGAAAACTCTTCATAGGTCAGAGTGTGATAGATTGTTGCAACTTGTGAGAGATTATAAATTGTGATGTTTGTAAGTCATTGATAAGCTATTTTTTTAAGATCCAATTACCAAAACATAATTGTAATATGTTAAAATTTCCAAAACAATTCTCAAATTTCAAAAATCCTCAATACACCCCTAATATTTGGCCAAAAATCCCAAAATGGACTTCATTAACTTTGTAAACAATTCAAAGGACAATTCTTTAACTAGTTCCTCATATGAAGACTGGTATTCCTTTGATAGAAACAAATAGAGTTGGAAATCAATATGGTATTGTGGGATCTCAAGATGAAATCGTTCAAACATTTTAGACATAGATGGTTCTATTTATGAGCTCATTGGTAAAACCTAGCCTAAAATTGATATGGGGTATATTGGGACATTGAGGGAAATTTTTGGAGTTTTCATAAATTATAAGAGTTTTCTTTAAGTATAGTATATTTACCACAACCCATTTATAGTGCATGGCTAGTGGATATGTAGGGTGCAATCCATCACAATGTCAGACATTTGAATACATTTGACATGTTACACATGATTCCACAAAGTGGGATACATCCTTGTACATACCTTTCCACCAATACATTTCCTTTAGCTCTGAAAAGGTTTCCCACACACCACGATTTCCAGCGCAAAGGTTCTCATGAAACTCCTGCATGAGCTTTACCTGACTTTGTTTGTTACATACTACCCTTTGTGGTATAGCACCCTTTTGTTTTGGATGTTTCCATAAGTAACCATCCTGCAGAAAGTACCCATATGCTTTTCTGCGTATCCTCTTAAACTCATGATCAGACCAATCACCCTGTTTTGTTAAAGTACTCAAATAACGAGCAATAAGCAACCAATCTCTTTCATACCCATCTCCTAAAAACAACTCAAGTGCACTAGGTGTGCCAACATCATTATGCTGAACATGATTAATGGAGTAGAACTTTGTGCCTACATCTTCACTATCATCTACCATGTCTTGCTCATCCTCACACCTTGCCCTTGACAGCATATCCGCTATCGGGTTGTCTTTTCCTGCAATATGCTTGAACTCAGGATTCAAGGACTTAATGTAGGCAATCCATCTTAGCATGGCAATGTCTGGTGTTGAGCAGCTTGTAATCATTACAAGGAGTGGCAGACAATCTGTTTCCACCACCACATATGCTCCAATCAAGTACTCTTTTTCCACACCTTAGTGCTGTAACCATGCCCCGCAACTCTCATTTTACCTGTGGGTAGTTCCTTTGTCGAGTACTTAGAACCTTGGCTCCAAAACTTACCACATACTTATGTCCCTCTTTGTCATCTTGCCCAATTGCCCATCCAATTCCTGTCGGAGTCGTATCCACTGTCACTACTATTGGCTTTCCGCACTCATAGTTTACCTTTCTTAAAGTTGGTGCTTGTTGTAGCAAATCCTTAAGCTTTCTTATAGCCCTTGCTTGTGCGTCTCCCCAATAAAACTTTTGTTTTTTCCTCAACTGATACAAAGGATCTGCTACATGTGCATAATGTGGAATCCATATAACATAAAACACACACGCACCAAGAAATCTGCAAACTTCACTCACAGATATGCATACCTCCTTCATCTTTTGAATAGCATCAATTTTTGTTGGACAAGTTCGTCTCCCATTGGGGCCACACATGTGCCCACCAATCGACACCTCCTTCACTCCAAACACAGACTTTTGTCCTGAGAGGGTAAGGTTCACCTCTTCCAGTCTGGATAGGATCTTGTCACAATCATCTATGTGTTGTGCCACAAAGTTGCAGCACCCCTTGGAATCCAGAGATTCATCTTTATTACTTTCTTCACATCCTTTGATAGGAACGTCATCAAGAAAGGGCATAGTTACTTGGGGAATAAAGTCATGTAAGACCTTATTCATACCATTCATCATATGTGAAACCCAATTGGTTGCTGCCTATGGTAAGGTACACATCCTCACCAAACCCAAAGGTGTCCTCATGGTAGTCAGATCCCTGCTTTCCATTGCTAGTTGGAATTGATCATACCTTGATTACAAATCTCCCATAGAATATATTGCCCTTCCTGCAAATGCTTCTGCAAACTCATCCACAATTGGCCCTGTACCCATATTCTTGATTGTGACTTTATTGACCGTCTTCATATCTTGGATGAAGCGCAAAGCTCCATTCTTCTTTGGTACTGTGAACCACCTGTTTGAGTATGGAGTGCATGAAGGCTCCAAAATAACCATCTTGATCTTCTCATTTAGCAGCTCAATTAACTTTGGTAAGTGATCCTTTCGAACTGGTATTGGCCGTAAGTTCCAGGGTACATGAGGGATGGTAAAGATCCCCATAGGAGCAACAATGGTAGGATCTACACATCCTATCTCATGTGGCTCAAATGCAAATGCTTTTCCATGTTTAGAGAGCATCTCTTCAAAACATTTCCTTTTAACCTGTGTCAAGGAGTCCTCATGCCCAATCTTCAATTGCTTTAGAGACTCCTTTGTAAACCTGTGTCCAATCCCTTTTGGATCTCTGAGACTAGGTTGCAAAGAAGCCTGTTCTAGCTTTTCCTTGCAGTGCTTTGGCAAAGGAAGTGCCACTGGTTTTACCTTCTTTGCCACAGTCTTGTACTTAGTGTCCACTTTTATTTCATGTTTTTGCTTTCTATCCTCCTGTTCCGTTCGAAATGCCTCAACCACATTGTACATTTCAAGTGAGCACACTTTCACTATCTGATTTTGGTCATGCGAAGGTTAATCTACTATAGACTGCAGATCATGTAATGTGTCCACAAAAGAAAAATCCTCAAACATACATGTTATGTTTTCATTGTTACCTAGCAGACCATGCTGTTTCCACTCTTTTTGTAGACTATGTATATGTTTGTGGGAACCTCGACTCAAGTTCTCACATTTTAGAAAAGAGACATATCCATATTCTGTTAGACCTGCAAAACCTGTACAGAAATCCTCCTTATGTGAGAACCTTTCCCTTTTTGTACCATCGTAATCCCGCTCTACAATGGTACCTGGCCAGAACCCATTCTCTCTCGATGATCATAAAACTCTTTACTCAACTTGGGCAATGGGCGCTCTCGGAGACTGTCACGATTTCTTTCATGATTCACATAGACAGTGAGAAATTGAACAACACGTTTTCCATCTTTACTTCTTACCCTAGCATAAGCAGAACCATCATCCATTACCTTTGTTTCCATTCTAACCCCTACAATGTAGGGTTGTCCAAGGATGAGATCATAAGAAGATGTGTCCTGTACAAAGAAATTATGCTCTTCCTTTACATCTCCAATAGTTACTTTCACACTTGGACAAGATGCATATAACTCACCTGATGAATTCTTTGCTACCTTAACCATCCATCCATGATCCGTGTCCATTGGTAATTTGCACTTTTTGAATAAGCTCTTTGACATTATGTTTATTTCTTAACCATGGTCAATTAAGGCAACAAATGGCTCTTCAAGATCACCCACCTTGACCATTGTGTCTGTCGTAGCTCTTGCACAATGGTTCTTGGAAAAGTGACTTCTTGGAATGGCTTCGTACTCCTCATCTCCATTTGAAAATTGTACTTGCTTTGTTCTTCCAGAAGAATGGTAGCACCCTACGACATCCTCATCATGATCTCTGTCTTCCACCTGTATTACTTGTGTCTTTAAGCTTTCTCCTTTAGATTGCGGGCGAGTGGTGTCAACAAGAGTTTGCCTCTTTCTCTTGATGATATCAATGATCTCCTCGTGGAACTCGCGCTTGGCTCTGCCAAGGACTTCTCCTAAGGTAAAATCTATTTTGCTATTCAAAATTCTTTCTTCTAGAACTTTCTTTAAGTCTGTAGTAGCCTCAATATCAGACTGTAACTTATAAGTTGGAGTTTTAGGCTTACCTTTTGATGACTTCTTTTTCCTCCCAGTTGTATTTTCTTTCATAGTCACTTCAGGTGGGGGTGCTTCCTGTGTTGTAGGCGCTCGAGGAGGTATTGTATCGCTTCTTCTAGTAATTCTTTTTGATGGTCCTTCGTCACCACTCTCTCTCTTGCACTTTTCTTCCACAAAAACTTCGTTGTTTTGACATTTTGCAATATAGGCATGTACTGACAAGGAGTCCACAGGATCATTCCATCCTGTCTCTAGATGAATACAGTCACCTGCTTCATGTAGGACTTCTCTTGTAACCTTTCCTTTACTTGCTAGCTCCATAGCACTTGGCCACAACTTACCATTTTCTTCAAAACTCCTCAATGGTTCAATCTTGACTGTATAAGTAGATGCCTCAGATGCAGAGATGGCATGGGTAGTGGCCATATCCTCTACAAGACTATGCACTCCTTCTTTCCCAAAGTTATTCCTTAAGTGTAAACATGTCTCCCTTAAGTGAATCTTCCCATCCTTCAAGAAGACAAGATCTTTTCTCAAAGATTCACTGAAGCTGTCACATTCTCTCCTAGCATGCTCTGTGTTGTCACACCATATGCATCTATGAACAAAACCTTCTTTAGGTTTTTGTTTTTGCCTTGAAGATGGTGCCAATGTTTGCCCCTTCTCTTCAAGCTTTGTGAGTTTTACTTTTAAATCCCTCATACCTTTCATAATCTCATCTATTACAGCGTCATCAACTTTTGGAAGTATAAAGGAAGAAGGCTTTACCATCTTTTCAGAAGCTGTGGAGGTAGATGGTGCACTACCAACAGCCATCTTATCCCGTCTCCTTTGGCGCTTCGCAAGTAATGAAACAACAGCTTCAACTTCGTTCCAATCTGTCTTCAGTCCCTGCTCAGCATCTTTGTCCTCAAGAAGTAGCTCCAATTGCTCCTGGAGCTCCTTTCCTTGTAATGGTGTGAGCGGGATGGAAACACACAAAGCGCCTCTATAACAACCCGACACACACTCTTGGGAAGATACACACACACACTATGGGGCACCACTCGGCTTACACAATCTACCTGGTCGAGACAAGGAATACACCAATGGAGTGAGAGGAGAGAGACTTCCCACTTACCCACTCAACACAGAGACACACACACACGCACACACCCAAAAAAATCAGCTCAAAAGAGGAGAATTTTGGATGTTTAGATACAAATGAGCTTGGGCCAACACCAATGGGGAAAATAGTTTACACAGTATTGAAGAAATACACCAGATACAATCACAAAGTTAAGTAGAGGCTTCACTCACTGGAGAAGATTACACAACAAAAACAAAAGAAAAAGAGTGAGAAACTTGGAAAAATGGACAGCGCCAACGAGTCCGGAATGGCCCAAAACCCCAGTCTACAATGTCAAAGTGCTCAAATCCGACCTCGGATGAGCAATTTAGGGCCAAATCAGGCTCCCAAAACCCAAAAAACACACTTGCGGCTGTTCCTCCTCTCCTCTCCACGTTTTTTCTGGTCTTCTTTCTGTTTTTTCAGTTCCCACACTTAACTTTATTAGCTGGGCACCCTTGGCCTTTTCGTTGACCTCAAACGGACCCCGAACATGCCAAAAACTGACCTCACAGTGCATAGTCCTCACTTTTTGCATTGTCCGCACACCTGGCACTCAGCTTTTTTCAATATGCATCTCTCCATCACGTGAAGTGGGCCCAAAAGATGGTCCTCATGATGAAATTTCTACATAATTACCACAAGAAAAAAAACATTCACGTTGTGTTCATACTTCTCCACGTGCAAGTATTGACCCCGTTCGGCCTCCTGACGCCACTAGATGCCATCTGACGCACCTGCTTACCTCATGTCGTTCTCCCGCGGATAGCTTCCTGGAGAATTTTTACACGCTACCAACTCCTCCTTATTGTAGAAAAAACACATTGGTACTGGTGATAGTGAAAATCGATGCACTAGGTACATGCTGTCCAACCTGTACACATGTGGGCCCCATGTAACCACCTAGCTCTGGAAAATGGGCAATCCTTTATTTGATGCATCATGCATGTGTATGTACATATGTGAAATCCCTTGATCCAAAAAACTCCTCACATAATTTGCCCACCCCCTAGCCTGGTAGATCATTCATGATCAACAGCAACAAAAAGCGATATGAGACTCGCAACGTCACAAGTCTCCTCATCCTTTACCAACACTTCTTGATCCACAGACAAGTCATCTTTCGCGACCATCATTAAACTGGCATGATACAATTTAAGACGCAATCCATTTACCCTTGACTTATGTAGAACCCCATCCAAGTTAGCCAAGTGATATGTACCATTTGGGAAACACTCCACTACCTTGAAAGGGCCTTCCCACTTAATTTGAAACTTCTTTTGGAAGGTGTCGTCCAGCTTACTGTTGTAGCACAAAACCAAGTCATGCTTCTTGATACCCTTAATTTTGAACTTTTCATTTATCTTTGCCAAATCTTTCTCTTGCATCTGCCCATAATGCTCCAATGCGCTCATCCTATCCAACTGAACCTCTTGTAACTGCAAGAGCCTCTCTTTGAAGGCATCACTAGGCGGCCCAAGTAACTTCTCTAACATCTTAACATCAGGAAACTCTACTTCCACAGGCAATAGTGCTTCCTTTCCATACACCAAATGAAATGGCGTAAACCCTGTACCTGTCTTCACCGAAGTACGGTAAGCCCATAATGCACTAGGCAATTCCAAATCCAAATTCACATTCGAAAGAATTTGCACCAACTCACCATTGAATCTTTCATTTAAGCCATTACACTGTGGGTAATAAGGAGTGGTATGCTGGTGCCTAATCTTCATCTTCGCGCATAAAAAGTCTAGCAGTTTAGCTCTAAATCATGGCCCCTTATCTGAAAGTAGCTCCAATGGCACCCCAAACTTGCAACATATTTCATCGTACACAAATTTTGCCACATCCTTTGCAGTGATCTGTTTTACTGCTATAGCCTCTGCCCATCTATAGAGATAGTCCACTGTAGTCAAAATATAGCTTTTGCCCCTGCTTGTGATAGGTAATGGGCCTATTGCATCCATTCTCCACTTTTCAAATACATCAAATGCCATAATGGTTTTTCATAACTCTGGCTTCAACGTCACTCTGTTTCCAAATGCTTGACACCTATTGCAAGACCTACACCAATGGTGAACATCCTTGTGCAAACTAGGCCATACATACCCCTCTTGCAAGATCTTATGCAAGGTGATCTTTAGAGAAAAATGGCCGCCACATGCGCCTTCATGATTCTCTTCTAACACTCTGTAAAGCTCCTCCCTCCAAGGTACACGTCTCAACACGAGATCACCCCCTTTCATGTACAAGACATCACCAATCAATTTGTACCTGTATGTTCTACGCACAAAGCCATATTTCTTAGACTTCTGAATCTCCTTAGCAAAAACTCCTCTTCTTGAGCCAAACTTTCCTGGCCATGATAAAGAGGTAAAGTGGTCCTCAACACAAATAGCTCCCCAACCATACTTTGAGCTACTTCATGTGCCTCTCCATTTAGAGAACGTTCAATGTGTCTGATCCTCCATGCTTCAAACTTTTTTAACAGACCTTTAGTTCTGAAACACATTTCCTTCAATGAGATGTTCTTGCTCTTCCGCACACCCAGCACTTGCTTCACCACTAACAAGGCATCACCTTTTATGCTCAACCTTCGAACCCCATGCTTCAAACAAATGTGTAATCCGGCTTCCCGAGTAGCATATTCAGCCTCATTGTTACTATGAGCATCCAATTTGAACCCCCTCTTGCATACTAGCTTCCCCTCTGGATCATAAAGTGCTATACCCCCTGAACCTGCATCATGGCTCTTTCTATATGAACCATCAAAGAGCAACACATGTGCAATGCTGATCTCTGATACTTCTTCAACTACCTTTCTCACCACCTCTTCCTTAACAATAAGGGGATTCTCCTTGTAGGTCAACAAATCGGCTAGGGTAGCTCTTGTACTGTCTTCCACTAAAAAAGAGAACTCGAACTCTTGCAGGTCAATTACCCATTTATTGACCACATTTGACATGTTAGTGCCATTAATTAACAGTGGAAAAAAGGCATAACTCGTCAAGAAAACAAAAGGTCGTGGTAGCAAGTAATGACGAAATTGTCGACGACAAGCAAATATTACATTGGCCATCACTAGCTCTACTTCCGAGAATTTTCTCTCTGCTACCAACTTCACTCAGCTTGCACAATATATTGGCCTCATATAATGGCTTCCCTTCCCCTTTTGCAATAGCATGGCTCCAATGGCATCATCCCCTACTGATGGATTTACATAAAACACTTTCTCCCAATCAGGAGCCTGCATGGCTGACAACCCCCCTAACACCTCTTTCACCTCTTGAAACACTTCTTCACACTTGTCATCCCATTGCAATGGATCATGCTTTGCCACTTGCTGTAATGGATAAAGAAGCTGCAAAGACAATGGAATAAACCGTGCCATGTACTTCACTTTGTGTATAAAGGTTGCCGATTGCTTCGTACTCGTAGGTGATGGAAGAAGATTAATAGACTTAACCTTATCTGGATCAGCCTCAATGCCATTTTCTGACACCATGTGGCCCAATAACTTCACCCTTGGCTATGCTAGATGACATTTCTTTGGATTTAGTTGTCCTCCACATTCATCATATCGAGCCAATACCATCTGCAACTTCTCATGGTGTGCAGCCCTACTGCTGTAGACACAGAAGTCATCCATAAAAGCTTTAACACAACTGCCAATGAATGGTTCCATTACCCAATTTTCTCTCTCTTGATAGAAAGATGGTCCATTTGAAAACCCAAATGGCAATACCCTGTAGCAATAAGAGCCCCATGGCGTAATGAAAGTTGTCTTTGTTCGGTCTTTAAGAGAAATCTTCAATTGAAAATAGCCTGAAAAACTATCACATACACTGTACCTCTCATAACCTGCCACTGAATCCAAGATCTAATCAATGAATGGAAGAGGATATGGGTTTTTCTTAGTGTCTGCATTTAAGGGTTTAAAATCTACACAAATCCTCCACTTCCCATCCTTCTTTGGACTGACTACTACTAGACTCACCCATTCTGTGGTCTCCGGAGGGACTATGAACCCTGCCTTCAATAACTTGTCTACCTCTTCCCGCAATGCTGCCATCTTCTCTTGACCCATCCTTCTTAGCCTTTGCGGCACTGGCTTAGCACCCTCTTTCAGCTCTATATGCATCTCTTTGCCCTTGAACCCTCTGATCTCTTCATATGAAGTAATGAACAAATCAGGAAAACTAGCTAGCATGTGCAAATATATCTCCTTCTCCATGGTTGAGAGGTCTCCACTGATCATTTGTGTCATCAATTCCTGCTTCTTTGACAACTCAACCTTGGTTTGCATCAGCCCTTCAATGACTTTATAAGGCCCTTCACTTGCATCTTCAACCTCATTTGTAAATGCGACTACACCAGACTCCTGGATTCCATTGTCCATCAAAAGAAATGCAACATCAATATCCTCATCATTGCTGGTAGTACTATCATTGTCCTCAGCTATCACTCTGGAATAGTCTTCATCACTAGACTCATCCTCATCTTCATAAATCTCCTCCAACCGTTTCCTTGTGTCCATATTGTAAAGCTTCTTGGCACCTGTCCTTCCATAGAGGCTAATCGTACCACGTCTCCAATCTTGAACAACTCCCACTACACGTAACCATGGTCTACCTAGTATAATAGGATATGCTCCCAATCCTGCTGGCATCACATGAAAATCAACCACCGCCTTTGCATCATATGCCTCCACTTTTAAGCTCTTTACAACACCCAAACATTTTACCTTTTGATGGTTTGCCAATCTAATCCGGAAGCCTGACACCCCAGTCACACTGTAAGGCCCATCTTTTCAACGGATGAGTGTGTTATGACACATATTTGGGCTCCACCATCCACATAACCTTGTCCCAGGTTTTTTCTTTTAAGCCACACATCTACTATTGGACAAATTTTTGGTAGCTCATCCATCGCCAACACCTTCAGTGAACCTCTCTCTGGCTCTTTCTCCATTGGGTTAACCATCGTCTTCCATTGTCGCTTTAGCTTAGGCACCATCTCTATGAGCTGCCCAAAAGTAACATCTGCTTTCCTGCTCTTCAGATCCTCCTTCAAATCATAGCTTAATTGCCCATCCCCTAATGGAAAATCCAAAACATGAAACTTGCGATGAGCCCTCCTTTTCCTCTTAGCCTTGACATCCTCACCTTCATGGCTCTTTCCCTTCTTTTTACTTGGACCTGGGGCACTTCTTCCTTCCTTTTCCTCTATGGTCCTCTTCCCAATAGGCATCACTAATGTATCCTCTAGCTTTGATGCCTTCTCCAAGGTGACTACACTTAGCACTTTTGTCTTTCCCTTTTCCTCCTGGGTTAATCCACTGGTTCCTTCATCTCCCTTAATTTTGATTCCATAATCATTGGACCTGTTAGCACCTGTCTTGGCAATGGATACATGTCTGCCCCCATCCTTGGTGGCTTGTCACATTGCGGGCTGATGTGGCCCAACTCTCCACAATTGTAACAGGTGGGCGTCTGCCTCCAGAACCTACCATTGCTTTGTCCAGCACCATTCCTAGGCGTTTCTTCACCTCTTGGCTGATTTTCAAACCTCCCTGGTCCTCGATTATTTCCCACTTGACCTAGCATGTTTAGGCTGAGATTCTTCATTAAATCTACCACTTGCCTCATGTCTTGCCTTAGCCCATCATCTTGCACTGCTGTAGTGACAACTGTTGGCATAACCTGAGGAGTAACAACAACCACTGGTTCATGATGAACCCGACCTTGTGAAGAATCCATAGGCTGAAATTCAGATCTCATGGGCAAAGACTCCACCCCTTACTGGCTCATTTTTCTCAACTTCCACTCTTTGTTTCTTGCTACCTCTAGTGCATCTTCATATGTCCTCGGCTTCTTTAGCTCCACTCTCCAACGTATATTCTCCCAAAGACCAGCCAAGAACCTTTCCTTCTTCATCATGTCAGGTGGGGGTACTTGTGGTGCTAAGGCCTTACAAATCCTCTCCCATGCCAATGAGAACTTACGTATATACGCATCTACTGGCTTACCTTCCTTTTGCACTAAAGCTTGTACTTCTTGCCACACTTTGTCAGGATCTTCTGTCTTCACAAACTCCACTTCCAATCCATGTCGTAGATTGTCCCAACTCAACCTTACGGGTGGATCAGCCACACGCAACTCCTCTTCAAATGCTTTGGACCATACTCGTGCATCACTCTTCAAACAAATTTGGAGAAGACGTAACATCTACGCCGGGTCATGAATCTGGTTGCTAATGCAGGCAACTTCCATCTTTTCCAAAAAGTCTTCCACATCTTCATCACTTCTTCCATGAAACTCCGGATAAGAGAAAGCCATGGCTACCCAAGTTACGATGCTTTGAGAACCCCTTCGAACACAAGTAAAGCAAGAACCCAAAACTTTTGACTCACTCAATTCGCAGAAACTTCAATGGAGCTCAACTTTAGATAAGGACAAACACATGCACATCAAATGAGTTTTCATAGTTAATCATCGGAATTACAACAGGCAAAGGACATTCCAACTCTCTTAATCTTCTTGGCCCGAACATAAAGACTATGCATTGCTGGAAAAAAATCTTCCTGGACACATGAACATTTATCTGGATTCTTTGAGTTAAGTGAAAAGGAGTGAATTGAGGGCCATTTTGATCATCCATTAAAGCCAACCTCCCAAGAAGGCACACCTGACTTATCCTCTGCTTTGGCCAAAATTTCAGCAGCATAACAACATAAATGGCTTAAAAGACCAAAAAACCAACCATCACAACTTGGAAAAATTTTGGCAGAGTTTCCCCAGAAGTAGAGCTGTGTGAACCCAAAATATAGACTGTATATGTATGCATAAACTCCCAACAATAGAACCCGAGCATCAAGTAGGAATCACTAGTACATAGCCTATGGCGAGGTCACGAAAAGGGTGCTCCATCTACCTGTATCACCTCCACATTTGAGAATCCCCCAGCTCAATAAAACCTCACGCTATCGACCCTCACACGAAGGCTTATGCAAATCGCGTATAGTCAAATCTCAGAAATGACTATCTTCCAGACCAAGTCTCAGAAATGGCTGGGACTACCAAATAAAACCAAATATGGCTCCACGTAGGTGTACAATGGCAGTTTCCACAAGTAACGTACAATCCATCAGACAATGCGCTCAAAGAGACGCCAAATGATGCATACCCATAACAACTGCAAGTGACACCACTACTAATATATCACTGTACTCCAGCTACCTGTACCTGTGTGTCTCACCTGTACCTCTCCCTGTAGTCTACAACATATAACCTATAACCTGTAACCTGTAATCCCGAATCTCGAAGCTTGAAGCTCGAAGAAGAAGGTACTCGAAGAAGATCCTCAGTGGGGGCACCAAAAGAATGTGAGCAGGATGGAAACACACAGAATGCCTCTATAACAACCCGACACACACTCTTGGGAAGATACACACACACACACACTATGGGGCACCACTCGGCTTACACAATCCACCTGGCCGAGATAGGGAATACATCAATGGAGTGAGAGGAGAGAGACTTCCCACTTACCCACTCAACACAGAGACACACACACACACATGCACATACCCAAAAAACTCAACTCAAAAGAGGAGAATTTCTGATGTTTAGATACAAATGATCTTGTGCCAACACCAATGGGGCAAATAGTTTACAGAGTATTGAAGAAATACACCAGATACAATCACAAAGTTAAGTAGAGGCTTCACTCACCGGAGAAGATTACACAGCAAAAATAGCAGAAAAAGAGTGAGGAATTTGGAAAAATGGACAGCGCCAACGCGTCCGAAATGGCCCAAAAACCCAGTCTACAATGTCAAAGTGCTCAAATCCGACCTCGGATGAGCAATTTACGGCCAAAACAGGCTCCAAAAACCCCAAAAACACAGTTGCGACTATTCCTCCTCTCGTCTCCATGATTTTTCTGGTATTCTCTCTAATTTTTCAGTTCCCACACTTAGATTTATTAGTTGGGCACCCTTGGACTTTTCGTTGACCTCAAACGGACCCCGAACATGCCAAAAACTGACCTCACAGTGCATAGTTGTCACTTTTTTGCATCGTCCGCACACCTGGCACTCAGCTTTTTTCAATAATGCATCCTGCCACCACGTGAAGTGGGCCCAAAATATGGTCCTCATGATGAACTTTCTGCATAATTACCACAAGAAGGAAAACATCCACGTTGTGTCCATGCTTCTGCACGTGCACGTATTGACCCCGTTCGGCCTCCTGACGCCACTAGATGCAATCTGACGGACCTACTTACCTCTTGTCATCGGCCCGTGGATAGATTCCTCGAGAAGTTTTACGCGCTACCAACTTCTCCTTATTGTAGAAAAAACACACTGGTACTGGTGATAGTGAAAATCGATGCACTATGTACATGCTGTCCAACCTGTACACATGTGGGCCCCACGTAACCACCTGGCTCTAGAAAATGGGCAATCCTTTATTTGATGCATCATGCATGTGTATGTACATATGTGCAATCCCTTGATCCAAAAAACTCTTGACAACGGGATCAAAAGGCATACCTTACTGCTGCTGCGGATGATGATCACCCATGGTTGAAGTAGCTTACAGATCCCCACTAACTCACCCTGACAAAATTCGCGTCAAGTTCACCAAAACGTGTGTCAAAGAGTTGGCGGTCTTGCTAGGAAGGCGTCGGGCCTCTAGCGCTGTGAGAGTTTGTGGGGAGACTATGTAGCTTTTCACTTAAGCAAGCTTAGTGTTTGTAGCAAATACATTGTGTGTAGTCATTGGAATCTCACACGCAGACACACACATACGCACACATTAAAACCTCAAAACAAAACAAAGATGAAAACATCAAGGCTTTGATCGTATCTAATCAAAGGTAAGATGAAAGGGTTCACTGATGCATTTATAACAGCAAGCCGTTGTGCTCCAAATAGACTGCGAATGGTTCTTTGAAACTGTAACTTAGTGCTTACAAAGATGTTGATATTTTGCATAGCAATAGGAGTGAGCCTTGTGTACAAGTCTTCTTGGTTCATAGTAATATTAAGAAAGAAAGACTCAACCCCTAGAGGAGAATAAATATGTGCACATCGAAAGAATTAGAGTAGTCTAATAGTGGCAAAATAAGAGGACGTGGAGAAAGAAGAATTTCTTGCAGTCTTTCCGGCCCAAAGATCAACACAATTCTCTGTTGGAAGTGGATTTTATGGCTAATACAAACGTTAATTCTAATATTTTGTACGAAGTGAAAGGGTTGAAAAGTTACACCATCAGGGTTATTCATCTAAGAAAGCTCAGAAAGCAGTCAATGGAGGAAAGAGAAAAGAGACAATCAACACACAAAGACCCACACAAGCTTAATCCAAAGAAGTGAAGCACACCTCAAGACTTGTGATATTGTAGCCAACTTGATGAAGTAGATGATGCATAGTAGTCCCCAACACCGTTTGCAAGCCACCAACAAAGCGTTTTTATTGATGAAAGAAGGTTACATAGAGTGTATGAGTATTACAAGTGAGGAGATAGAAGGCTTGCGGCATGAAGTAGCAAGCTCAAGATGTGTTGGGCTGAAATTGAGAGAAAGTTTTCCTCAAGGAGATGGCTAGGAGGTTGGGTGATGGCTTGATAGAGTGGCTTGATTATGGGGATTGCTTGAGCACTTGGTTGCTTGATGGTTTGCATGATGCCCAAGTGAGGAGCAAGAGGCTCTATTTATAAGTGAGGTTGCCTCTTGAAGAAGATATTTGCTTAGAAATATCTAAGGGATTTGTGTGACAAGTGTCTCCCTTTTCAAAAATATCTTGAAATTATCTTTAAAGTTTCTAGATCTTTCTCATCAAGAAATATCTAGAGGTTCTTCTAGATCTTTCTCTTCAAGAAATATCTAGAGGTTCTTCTAGATCTTTCTTTTTAAGAATTATCTAGAGGTTCTTCTAGATTTTTCTCCAAAAATCTTCTCTTTGCCGCCATAAGCCTCCAAGAGTAGCTTTATAAAAGATTGAGAGAGAGCTTGGCATACATCATGGATGACATCAAACAAACTCGTAACCACTTTTCTAAGGGAATTTTCTAGGTCCATAATCACTCCAAAGTGCACCTACTATGTGTAGAATGACGCCTCATGGGGTATACTATGACTAAGGCCACTTTTGGCCATGCTATACATGTCATATGCCACCTAGGATTCCTAGTAGATAGGAGCTAAGTTCTATAGGCTCATTTAATTATAGCTCCAAAAAGAGGTTCACAAAGAATCCCGGGTTCGAAGCCCATTCCCAACAAGAGTGACACATCCGACTTCGGCTAGCTTTTTGCATGCTAAATGGAAAATGCATATACTTATGCACACTTAAGGTGTACACATAAAATCCATAATATTGTAGGGCTTATCTTCTGTTCCCACCATGCACGTGCCACGACACGACACCGTCTCATTGCAATTAAACCTCGATCTGTCTTTCTCAAAATTTAGAGCGCAATCTTTCCAAAATTCTCACAAAAGAGGAAGAATGATGGTCAATGTGAATTTTGCAAGGTCACATACCAAAATCATTGAAACTTTTCAAAGAATTGGTTTAGAGTTTCCATTGGAATGGTTTAGACTGATGGACAGACATGGGAGAGCTTTCCACGTATATTTGAGGAGGAGTATAATTGAGGATCTTTCCAGAATATTTGAGGTGGAGTATATATATTTGAGCTTCTGTCAAATAATCTCTACTCAGGTAATGCCAATTGAAACACTAGTGCTAAGATTCTAAAAAATAAAGTTCTTTATATATATAGAAAGAAGTGTAGATGTAACCTCTTTACTGTGTCCATCAAGTTAAGATTCTCAAAAATAAGGTCTTCTACATATATATATATAGAAAGAAGTGTAGATGTAACCTTTACAATGTTGTAGTCTAGTTGAGGGTAACAAAACTTGTAAAGTGGTTCAAGAATTTTGAGTTCTCTAAGTCCTTTTGTTCATAGCAACAAGGTATGCCAAACCACTTGTCAATAGGCATACCTTCATTATTTGTGTTAACTGTTACATTCACAATCATGGACCAAAAGAGACTCTCCCTTGCATGGATTCAAACTTCATCCCATTGCTGCAACCTGATGCAGCTAACCCTCCATCTCAAAGCTTCAGAGACTCATAGGCCACCAAAACAAGATCCTCGATAACTCTCTCTCTTTGGGCACAATGTGCATAAATCTCCACAATAGCATAAGATCTTCTAATTTCCCTCAACCAATCAACATTTGACATGGCTTTGCGTAGCCCAATAATATTTTTTCTCACTTTTACAACCCTCGTTCTGGAAGCCCACAATAGCATATCTCTTTTGCCTCGCATTCCAATAGCATAGTCTACTTGCTTCAAAATGCTACATATCCTGCTCGACCTCCATCGAGGGATAGGGGTAAAGGTGTTGAGCTTCAACCATCCTGCTATCAATTAACTTTCCTTCATAGCTTGAGACTTTTCATCTCCCTTATATTTGATGGATGTCCATGTTACAACCTCCACGCAAACTTTCCGTGCAAGTGAACGGGTTGTAGGCTCATCCATCCCTAATTTTGGTATAGCTCGCGTCCTATCGAAGAACGCTTGTCGCAAATGTCTCACCCGACACGAAATAGCTAGAGCACGCAGAGCGTCCGCGCGTGCAGATGCTTTGTAGGCTCATCCCTAAATAGTTGAAGATGTATAATGACTGAAGAAAATGGGTACAACGATTTATTATCCAATTACTCATGAGCATGCAAGCCGTCCACGCGCGCGCGGACGGTCAGTGAGCTTGATACTTGAAGAGAAGAATAGATTTGCTGTGATTTTCGGGTGAACGTTTAAGTTTTTCTCTGATTTTGAAGCTCAAAATGGAAGCAGAAGAGAGAGAGAGAGAGAGAGAGAGAGAGAGTTGCACGAGCATTTGCTATCAAATGGATGGCGATGGTGCATGGCGTGGCAATGGCGATGGTGGTGATGGCGGGGGAAGCAAGCCTAGGTGGACGGGCTCTTTTTGCACCTACAACGCCATGGTGGTCTTTTCGTTTGAGAAGTTAGTCTACAATATTAGCCAGAGAGATTTCATTAGTGATCTGGTATAGGTGGACATTGGGGCGGATTTGGCGTTTGGAGGCCGTGCTCTCCGTGGACCTGCTGCTTGTGCGCTCGACTGGTTTGCATTCAAAATGTGGTTGGAACCGGCCGGGGAATCCGTTGGTATCAGCTTGATGCTGGGCTCACATCGGTCAGCTGCAGGAGGTGCCACCCGCATAGAGGTATTGACTCTTTTCTACTACCTAGGGGTACAACTATAAGCAGAATCCTGATCGGTGCCTTGGTTGATTCCAAAATCAAGAGTGAAAGAGGAAAATGTTTTCTGTTTATTCTCGCGTCCCAATGCTGCGCCCACTTGAGGAGCCAAACACTGTGTACAAGAATTGAACTTCTTTCTTACCATCTAAGCTTCGAACCCTGGCATAGGCTGATCCATCATTCAGCACCTTGGTTTCCATTCGCACATCTGTAATGTAGGGTTTCCCCAAAATTAATGGGGATAAGAGGAATGCTCCTATATAAAGAAATTTTGCTCATCACCGACATCCCCTACAGTTACCTTAACATTGGCACATGCACCATAGAGGTTGCCTGGTAGAATATTGACAGCTCGAATCCGCCAACCATGGTCCACATCAATAGGCCATTTCCGCTTTTTGTGCAAGCTTTTAGCCATCAAATTTATCTCCGATCCATGATCTATTAGTGCTAAGACTGGTTCTTCAATGTCACCAAGCTTCACAACAGTTTCGGTTGTTGATCTTGCCCCCTTGAAAAGTGACTCCTTGGTATACTTTCACTATCTTCATCTTCATTGAAATGAACATGCCTTACCTCTGGTACAGTTGGGTTTGACATCACCACAGACCTCGACTCTTCTTCTTTTTCAAGATCTGCCAATACTCTTCATAGTCATCCAAAATTGCTTCAATGTGGCGAACCGCCTGACTCTTAACTGACTCCGGCTCTTGTTGACTTGGTATCTGCCGCTTTCTTTTGATAATATCAATAATCTCCTCGTGAAACTCACAGTTGCCAATTCCCAAAATATCACCCAATGTGAGCTCCACTTTGCTATTTAGAATGCGCTCTTCAAAAAATTTCTCTAAATCTGTAGCTAATTCAATGTCAGATTTAAGCTTATATGAAGGTCCCCTGGGTTTACCTTGCTTTTTGTCCTTGGGTGCCTCCTCCATCACCACTTCAGGAGCGGGCTTCGGAGTAGGACCTTCTTCTTTTTTGTTGTTGAATCTTGTTGTCCTTTTGGATGTCCCAAGAACTTCTTCATCTCTTTTACGCTTTTCGTCCACCATAGCCTCATTAGCTTGAGACTTTGGAATGAATGCATACACTGAGAGGGAATCCACTGGATCAGTCCACCCTGTGGTTTCTCGAATTGAATTCCCTACTTTCTGTAGCTTCCCATAAGTTACCTACCATGTTTCCGTTGTCTTCAAAGCATAAGGCCACAATTGACCCTTGGTATCTACACCATCATCGTCACCCTTTCTGCAGACTTGCAGCCCATATGTAGCTGCTTCCACAAGAGCAACATTATGTTGGATCTCTTCTACTATCTTTTTCATGCCGCCCCTACCGAAGTTCAGGCGGAGCATCTCACTTGTTTCCCTAAGGTGAATCTTCTTGTCCTTCCAGAAAACCACGTTTCTTTTATTAGCTTCATCAAATTCATCACATTCTTTAACATACTTGTGGTCTTCTCCATCACACCATATGCATCGGTACCAGCCTTTGCGTGGAGGCTGCTGTCTAGGCTCAGAAGTAGACCCCTTTGTAGCTAGCCCTTCAAACTTTATAGCTTTGAAATTCAAATTTCATTCTTGAATACCTTTCACCAATTCGTCAAGAACTGGCTCCTCCACTCTGGGTATTTGCGAGGTTGTTTTTTCCTTAGGTTCCTCTTCCACAACATCAGGTGATATCATTTAACGAGCAGAGAATGAGCAACTAAAAGCGAGTGAGGGTCAAAGGTTAGAAATAACATTGTAAGGATAACTAATAACAGTATCAAGAAGCCACTATAATTACAAAGCAACACAATGGCACCACAAAATAAAGGTAGAAGCACCACCAAATTATCATGTCATCAAGTTAGAAATTTCAATTTATCCTATTTTTAAAAACTCTCTAGCATAGCTCAACGAAGATAATATACTATGGAGAGTTACATTCCAACCAAAAATTTATCATTCCATTATCAATATAACATAAATAAAATGAAGGCATTTCATCATAACCTTAAGAATAAGCATCCTTCTTATGGCCTTTTGTGTATAAGTTCTCGGAACTTTCATAATGTTTGGTTTGTGTTTTTGACCATTGTTTTATGGTTCATAAACTTTTAGAATGATTAGTTAGCACCGTGGAGAGTTCCACATGAACACATGTTCTTTGTGGTGTGTATATCTTTCTCTTTATGTGTATTAATGATCTCACAAGTAATTGTTTGACAAGGCAAAACATTTGGAGTCAAGAGAAAGGTATAGGAAGTCCTAATAAAATGTTGGGGAAAATTGTTGATCGAAATTTTTTGACTTTGCAAAATATTAGATGCTAGGTATCCCCAACCAACTTATGAACATTTTCCCTTGCATCAGCCCCATATCCACACCCTAGCTACTTTCTAAGCAACTTCTATTCTCGACTATAGCGCATGATTTTTCCTTCTTCTACATATTGCCAATAGCTACATAAATGCTAATCACATTTTTGCCTTCTTGTAAGCACCTAGAAGAACAAATCAAAATTGAGGATCATCAAAAGGCGGCATTAGCATGATTGGATTTTTCAAAAAGCCTTGCACATCAAAATGTCAACCATTCAAGTGGTGTATCCTACGTTGATACAATACCATATCTTTTGCTTATAGTATCAAAATACACATCCATCAATATCGAATCTGAGTGACTGGATTTATCATATTAGCAAAAAGTGATTGCAGTGGGGAGAACTTGAGATGTTGCATGCACTCAAAATAGGCAAGTGGATTCATGACATTGTGGTGTGTTGAAAATAGCCCATATTCTTCTCCACCATCCTCCTCCATGAGAGATCATCTTAAAAGAGAATTCATCATAGATTTTACTACTTTCAAAAGTACCCTACAATTTATAGGTCAGCTAACAATAAGCACATAGTAATCTTTCAATATTGTTACGTTGGATTTGCCTATCTTGAGTTTTATTTGCCCACGCATAATCCAACCTGCCTGCCCATGTATCTAATTTAACTATAATAATGGAGACAGTCATCTCTCAAAACTTCACATGGCAACAGGAAGAGGGTCCGCATCTAAGATTTTTTCTATTTTCTTCAAGAGAGTTTAGAGATAGAAAACGTCGCCCTACACGAGATTTGCACCCTCCTCCTTGGTCCCGCTCCATGGACCTCCATACCTGTGCCACATAAGAATGGATGGGCATCTCTCTCTCTCTCTCTCTCTCTCTCTCTCTCTCTCTCTCTCTCTCTCCCCCGCCCCACCCCTTTTCTCTTTAATGGACGCAGTCATTGTCATTTGTCATGGAAGGAAATAGCAAGGGAGAGGAGGGCGAAGGAAGAAAGCCTAGCAGGGAAAGGCTAGCTTGCCCCCCCCCCCCCCCCCTCTCTGTGTGTGTATGTGTGTGTGTTTGTGTGCGTGTTTTAAAAAAATGGGGTATGCCCACTGTCTCAGCCCAGAAGAAAAGGGAGTTGTAGAGAAGGTGCACCATGGCATCATGTTGCAGCCATTGGCATAGCTCCAGGCGAACCAACGTGGCCACGAGTGACCGAGTCAATAAATGGCCCTGAGTAAGAGCCTCGTTCACACCGGCCAATCAAAGCGCAGACAGCAAGGTGGAAAAGATATCCTGCAGAAGCTGAAGCCGACCACCCGGGAACTCAGGGTCTTCGTCGTGATTTTTAATCATGTGCTGACCAGGTTGAGATGTATATCGAAGGCATATTGAGCACATATATTTTGCATTGCCAAATGGGAACAACATGGACGCAGGTAAGCAAAAGCTAGAGAGGTGCTCCAGGACCGTATGCTAAAGGCCGCCGACAACTTTATCTACCAGAATGTATTGGGCTGCCTGCACCACCTCCATGGGCAATTTGATAGAGACTAGAGTAGCCCTCCACGTTCTATAGGGGTGTGTGTGTGTGTGTGTGTCCAAAGGATTGCAGGTAGATACACTAGTTTGCATAATCTGACGTGATCTCAAAAAGGGCTCACTCGTGCGCTTTCTTCTTTAAACATTAGATCTGTGTTGCAAGCAATTATCTCTCAAAGTAGAGGTTCAATTATTACAAGCAGCTCAAATCCTCGACCGACCCCTCTGTTGTAAAGGTTGAAGAGCCTAAATTTTGAAGAGGGAAATATGGAGGCTCTTTGCTACTTGCATCTGGGAGGTAGTAATGGCATCAAAGAGATCAAAGTTGATCTATGTGGCTGCAGTTGATCAATGGCTTTATTGGGTTGGAAAGAATTGAGCACGGCTCTGGTTAGCTATCGGCCTGCTAGGCCGCGTGTAGGTGGGTGTGACTTTTTTGGGGTCAGAGACGATCACTCTCTTTGAAAAGGCTCATCTTCCGGCCCCCACAAGCGCCTGCCTGCACTTGCAAATTCTTGCAACAGTCTCTTCTCATGCAGCCAACGTCGTACTCAATGCCCTGCACTTGCAGATTCTTGCAAGAGTCTCTTCATGCAGCCAACGTCGTGCTCACTCAATGGCTTTGGTGAGTGATCATATCTGACACATTTCCCACCTTGAAAACATTAGAAGCCAGAAGCTGGAGAGGTTCCACATTGAATCTGTGTTGCACGAGATCAACACGCATGGCAGATGTTTGCACACAATTGGACTTGCATCTGCAACTTGCATTAACAACTTCTCCATACGGCGCAAGTAAAAAACCTGTGATGGTAGCTTAGTCGTGGTAGTGCTGCTTGTAACCTGCGTGCTTTGATAGCATGCCCTGCTTCATTACACCGTCTCATAAATAACAAACAATCCAATACACCCTTACTCTTCTCCAGCCCATATTAGATAGCGTTTGGAAACGCAAGTGCCAAGGGTCTGGTGAGCTTGGTTTGATTGTGTCTTCACCGACAGAAGTGACAAGCTGATTAGCCTGGTTTTGCATGCGTCTTCACCAACCCAACCCAAGTGAGCTTGGTTTGCTTGCGTATTCATCGGCTCATATTGTATTGCGTTTGGAAACGTAATTGCGAAGTTTGGGTTTGCCGCATCTTCCCCAACCCATTTTGGATTGCGTTTCCAAACGCAAGTAACAAGGGCCCAGTGAGCTTGATTTCATGTGCATCCTTATCGACCACGGTGAGGTTTCTTTTCAGTTGTCTTCACCGGACCATATTGGACTGCGTTTCCAAACGCAAGTGTGAAGCGGTTGGTGAGCTTGGCTTGTTTGCATCTTCACCAACCCTTACTTATTTTTTTTTCAAATGCACATGTGAAGGGCATGGCGAGCCTGATTTTCTAGCATGTTCACTAGCCTTATGTTTTCAAAATGCAAGTGTGATGGCCTAGCGTTCGAGAAAAGTGTGTCTGAATATAGCATTGAGTCAACAAGTGAAATGAAATAATTCTCCTTGTATTTTGTAAGAAAATAGTGTAAATATAACAAAAATATAGTTTATTTTGCAAAACTTCCACTTAAGCATTAACTTAAAATGATTTATGTATACTTGGATCAAAGGGTTCTCTTAGAACCTTATGATGGGCCCTCAATGAGCTTGATTTGTTCCCAGTAACTTGCAATTCAAAATGCAAGTTGCAAGCTTGAAGGCCCCTCAATGAGCTGAATTATTTGGCATTGTCATCCAAGATGTTTCTTCACTGACCCCTATTGAATTACATTTGGAAAAGAAAATTTTAAGAGCCCTAGATGAGTTTGATATTTTTTTGGCCAATTTTTTTTGTCATTGAAGCAAATTTCAACTGCATTTGGAGAAATGCAAGTAAGAGTGTGATGAAGACTAAACTAAAACCAATCCTCAATCTATAGAGAGTGGAAAAGGCCTATTAGAAAAGGGGAACCTTGAAAAACAATTGTTTCATGTTGCTTTAATCATTCTACTTATTTTCTCTTGAAACTTGCATAATTTAACAAGGTCAAATTTCTAAGAGTTGAGTCCCTTTCCATATTTACACAGTTTAGCGTTAAGATAACCACTATAGACACTCTAATAACATGGGGAAAGGGCTTTAAGTGAAGCCACTAACATAGCATAGCATTTGAGTGAGTAGATCAAGCTGCATGAAAGGGAATCCTCTCCATTGTTACTTGCATTACAAGGCTCTTAATGTCAAAACACTTGTGTCTTAGTGATGCTACTAGTTTCAATAAGCCTATCCCCATCCCATTCCTCAAATAAAAAGTGTGAAGTGTGACTAGTCTAATTTCACTTGTCCAATGTGAACTTGGATCTAGGAAAGTATAGTCAAGGGGGTCACTATATGTAAGCCTTTATATCACGTGCATTTTAGGGGTATTTTAAAAACTCCCAACCTATGTTTTTTTTGTTTTAAAATTTCTCCTTTTATAATAGAATTTTTTATAATGTATCAAAAAATTATTTTCTCGAATAAAAATCCCCTTATGTATGTACACTCTTTGTTAACCTACAAGAAACAAGTAATCCTTATGGGAAACTCACGTCCTATCTTATTTATTTTTTGGTGACCTCCCCCCCCCCACAAACCCCAGTAAGTACAGACTAGAATTCCATTTTTTGTTAAATTTTAGAAATCATAGAATTTATAAATTCTTACAAATTTCAACCATAATTTGTTCTTGATATCCTCACCACAAGCGCATGATCGGTCTTAAGATTAAGCTAACATGCACTATTTGAGATTGTACCAACATGCATCAAAGCACATCTCTTTAAATGTATGCCACTCAAAGGAGGCTTTGATATGCTATTATGAATAAGCTCTTAATAAAACTCTAACTCCAAAGAAGGGAACCCATGTGAATAGTCCTAAAGTGGTAGTTTAAAATCATGATCCATATAGTAAGAAGGACAATGGCTTTGATAGTACCAATGGTGCATCAAACTATGAGGTTACCACCAATAAAGGACCACATATTGAGTAGATTTGTGACTTTAACACACTAAATAGCACCTACCTGTTCATAACTCTGAACAACCATTTGGAAATATTTGACGGTGCTAAGTGGTGACATGCCTTCTAATGAAGCATTTTAAAATGTTCATGCTAAAACATTTGTGTCTATAACAAAATAAAAAGAAGATACCTCTATCATAACTTTATATAACCTTTTGGAAATATTTGAAGGTGCCAGGTAGTGAAGTGCATTCTAATGAAGCATTCAAAATGTTTTGTGCTAAACAATTTGTGAGAATCTCAACCATTATCTTCTTAGTAAGTTCTTTTATGAAGTACTTCCAATTTTTGCAAAAAACCTCAGTTAAAAATCCCTAAACTTGTGATTGTATGAAGAATTATTGTGTGTTGCTACTTCTAGAACGTCCACCTCTTCTATCTAACAAGAAATGGAATCGCAAAGGATCATAAGCTAACTTAGACATCTTATTTTTGCCTTTTTTTTGGTAGTTTCTTATATGAAATAAATGGTAATTTAAAAAGGCTAGTTGGATTTTGTGTCCAGTACACCATGCCAAGTGACCCCTTTGTACATGGGCTCTCACCTAACCATACATGAAGGATTCTTGAATGTTAGTTTGAAAGCCCAATTGAGCTCCATAGAGAGAAGGTACAAATAAAAATATCTCCTCACCAAACTAGTATATGTAAACTTTTAAGGGTTAGACAACCCATTGAGCTTTAGAAAACAATGCACTATGCACAAAATTCACCTGGAGGGAAGACAAAATTTACTTAACTTTATATTTAAAGCACAAAAAAGTGATAATGTTTCTCTAGTGTTCCTTACTTACTTTGCTCGCTTTTTATCCCTCTCTCTCTTTTCATCACTCATTAAATGATAGCACCCCACAACATCCATGATGTCAGCCACAATCAGCTTATTGACTCTCATCTGTCATTTCACGATCATGTTTACTGCTTCAGTGACTATCTTCCAGTCAGATATTAAGCCCAGTTCACATGTTGAATCCTCCAGCAACTGCACTAGACTCTTTTGAAGTCGTGGATCAACAGCCTAAATGAATAATTCAACCTTCTGATCCTTCATTGAACGTTGCTCTGTCGAGGACACTTGCTCAAATTTCTTCTCAAATTCCCGTAATAATTCTTGTGCAGATAGATTTTTGTTCTTCTTCTGTACCCACTTCATAAAGCTTTGTCTGGTTACCCTTTGCAAATCCTCAAGGAAGTATTCCTCCTGAAGCGCCTTCTTGAAGTCCTACCAATTCGGGCCTTGAACCGCCTGGATTTCTTTTATTTGGCTCCTAAGTTCCGGGTCCGCAATTAAATGGAATCCTTCCACTGCATTTTGATCATTGATTCCATTATCTTCCATTGCCTGCTCATAGATATTGCAAAACTTGCTAGTATCCCGGCCTTCAAATCGATGTAATTTCTCGGTAACTGTGTGCTGAGCTTTACGGATCCTCTCTTGCAAATTATACTGTTGTTGGGTAGCCTATTGTTGTTGCATGTATGCAGCAAACTGCTGCATGGCTGCCTCCTGCAATGTCGACATCTTTCTCCACAACACTGCTCACCTTGTCTCGTTTCACGTCGGGTTGACCAAGAATGTCGGGGGATTTTTATTTGACAGGTGAGCCGGGAAGGCACCGGGCCCTTGGCTGTGAGAGGTGCGAGGAAAAGAGTTTCAATAGACATAGTTAATGGGAACAAAGCTTATAGCATACATTTTACCTTAAACCAAATAATCAACAGTATCCCTGTTTTAATCAAATATTAATGGAGGAGTTTATGCTCCTTATCCAGGTGCTAATCAGAAAATCAAAATCGAACTGCCTTCAGCTTCTTCCCGCCATGGCTTAGGAGCTTCAACTTCCAATGGCCTTGGGTGGTCCGAATCGGTTTAAGGTCAACGGATTAATTCCGGGTTTGAACGGGCTTGGAGATTATGACTTAGAGAGCTTAAGATTATGGTTATCAAGGCTAATTTTGGCTTAATGAGATTGGGGCTTTGGGGCTTAGGGATCGTATGAAAACTCAGCTTAGAGTTTATGGTAATCTGAGATTAAGCTTGGCTAATGAGATTAGGATTGGCTTAAGAAATTCAAGATTAGGCTTCGCTTGAGAGCTTAAGAAATCTTAGGAAAGCTTGGCTTAAAACTTTGATAATCCGGGCTTAGGCTTAAGAGCTCGAGAGCTTAATTATATCAAGAGCTTTTCTTGGCTTGGATTAAGCGGGCTTATGATAATCCCACTTAGGATTGGGTAATGAGATCAGAGCTTAGGAAAGCTTGGCTTAAGAGGGCGAGATTAGGCTTGGTTTACAAGTTTGAGATTAGGCTCTGCTTGAGAGCTTAAGAGCTTTTGCTTGCTCCTAGAGAGAGCGCTCCAATGAAACGAGAAGACAATTCCAAAAAAATGAGAGAGCTTCAAAGAGAGCCGCCTCCTTTCCTTTATATGTTGCATGGGATTTTTGCCTTGCTAAAAATGGCCTACCCATTAGCGATGTGCTAATGGGTAGCCACCCTATGATGTGGCAGGCGGGTTTTTGACTTGCATGGAAAGCGCCGCGAGTGGCACCGGAAGGGAGCGCGCCGACAAGACTAGCATTTTTCATTTCATCGGCGGCTTCATCCGAGCCCGCTACTGCCCAGTGCGAGCTGCTTTGCCTCCACTGCACCCTCGCTGGCTACTCTCACCATCTCCTTCTTCTTCTTTTAATTGGCTTCACACCCTTTGCAATTAGGGTGGCCCCTTTTTTTAGTTGTGGGCGGCCTTTGGATGGCACAGCCCCTTTTAATATTGGGCGGGCGGCCTCCCTTGGGTTGCCTTTGGGCGGCCATAGGTTGAGGCCCCTTGGATAAATTGAGAAGGTCATCAAATTTGGTAAAACTTTTGCCCATGGCCCTTGGATGGCCACAGTTTCGTGGGTGGCCCTTGGCTTCTTTAAGGGCACCACATTTGGCATACATATCGACCAAAGCAAAGCCTCGCACGACTTCATTTTCCAACATTCCCGGCTAGCAATATCACCTTGAATTTTGTTGCCCGCTCTAGTGCTTTGAATGTCACCATAGATTTTAAGATGCAAGTATAAGTGTCCGTCAAGGAAAAATGCTTTCGTATCGGCCACATTTGGCGTACATATCGGCACTGCACTGCATTAAGCCTGTATGCTGGCCAACTTGAAAATACACTACTAGTGGAGAGGGGCCTTCAGTTCCCGCCAATTCTGCTTTGACGGCTCCATTTCCCAAATATGTTTGAAGCTAAAAAATTACCAGATGAACTTGACTGATCAAGGCGACCAGGGCGGTTCGGAACCGCCCCCGGTGATACTTAAACTGGCCATATCTTGCAAACCGAAACCCCGATTGACAAACTGGAAAGACCAACATGCTCCTGGAAGTGAGCACTTCGGACCCATGCATTCCTATCATTTTTGACCTTTTATCAGTAGGTGCTCAATCCGGTACGGATCTGCTACTGACTCAACTTAAAACTGTCATAAGTTCTTACCTGTAGCTCCAATTGACGAGCCGTAAAGATAGGCATATAGAGCCCTTCAAGTACTTCAACTTTGATTAATAAAATCCCAGATGTGACCACTTCAAGCATACTCACTTTTTAGAATTACCAAGACATCTTTTGGCCCTTAGAGCCGCATTTGGCACACTTTCAGCTTAAAAATTAGCTTGTTAGCAAGCCCTTATAACTGCTGAATAATCATGTAGGATTCAAATATGCCTGATTGGCATCCCTTTGCTCACTTTCGTGTCATGGAAGCGAGGTGGCATGACACCATGCTATTGGAGCACTCGTGCTACAAGAAGGGTGGCCAATTGCATTTGAAAGCAAGAATCTTGATTGGCGAGCTCTCTGCAATAGTGTTTGCCTTGAAGACATGGAGACATTATTTGTATGGCACTCAATTTGAGATTGTGTTTGACCATGAAAGCATTAAATGGTTTACACAACAAACCGGCTTGAACAGTCAAAAAGTGAGGTGGGCTGAGATCCTTCAGGAGTATGACGCGAAGCTCCGATATCATAAAGGACGTAGGTGATGCTCTTAATCGTATGCCTGAGATCAATTCTCTTTTGTTCATGAAAATTTGTAGTGAATTTTTGGATTCTTTGAAGGGAAATATGAGCATGATGATGCATATTCCAAAGTGTGGAGCCGTGTGCAAATGAGGGATCCTTCTCACTCCAATGCTGGTAGTGTACCCTTAACCTCCACACACAATTCTCCTCTATCGAGTGATGAACTACATTGATGGAAGAATTTTACCATCAACAATGGGTACTACTCCACAAGAGGAGAGTTTGTGTATCGACGGACACAGACATTTGGCGCCAAATTCTTATGAATGTCATGATAGTCCAAGTGCAGGGAACGCGGGTATTAAAAAGACTTACGCTCTCATACGATGACGATTCTACTGGCTAGGTTTACACGGATTTGTTCAAGATTATGTCTTGCATTGCCAAAAATGTCAAGTTAACAAAGCAAAGTGCCTAAAGGTAGGAGGACTCTTACATCCTTTGGAGGTTCCCCATGGGAAAATGGGAAAGTATCTCTATGGATTTTATTGTGGGTTTACCAACTACTGTACGAGGTCATGACTCAGTATGGGTGGTTGTAGACCGGCTGACTAAACCATGTAAGTTTATTCCAACCAAATCAACGATTAAGACTCCAGAATTAGCCAAGTGATTTGTGGACAATCTATACAAGTTGTATGGCTTGCCAAGTAACATTGTGAGTGATCATGATCCCAAGTTTAACAATCATTTTTGGAGGGTTGTGTTTAACCGATTGGGTACACAACTCAACTTTAGTAAAGCCGACCATCTAGAAATGGATGGTTAGACCGAACAAGTTAACCAAGTGCTAGAGGATATGCTACGCGCATAAGCTAGCAAGAAACAAACAGACTGTAAAGAATATCTACCTCTTCTTAAGTTTGCTTACAACAGTGCTAAGCGTGTCACAACTGTTTAGTCCTTTCATGCTCATGTATGGTTAATTTTCAACGTAGGTCACCAATTAAGGTGGGTTAAGGATTTTCTCCAAGACCATATGGATATGCTGAAACTCGCTCGCATCAGAATGTCCGACAAGCGCAAGATTGGTAGAAGAAGTACGCTAATGAGAAACATCGGCAAGTTACCTTTGAGGCAGGGGAGGAAGTATTTTTACGTGTGTCAAAGCATTTAGAAAGTCTGAAAACTACACCAACACCTAAATTATCTCCAAGATATTGTGGGCCTTTAAAAATACTCAAGCGAGTTGGTGATCGTGCCTACAAACTATCGTTACCCACACAGTCTCGTATCCATCCGGTGTTTCATGTAAGCCATTTGCGTAAGCGATTACATGGGGATGACAATGTCATTGACCAACTGATTCTGGTCGATTTTGTTGAACCTCCTACCCTACCGCATGAAACCAAACGAATTTTTGACTATCATGATTTACGTACGCGTCATCATGTACGTCAACAAGCTTTAATCAAGTGGAAAGATCGACCTGAGGAAGGTGCCACATGGGAAAACATTAGTGCTCTTAAAAATAAGTTTCCCACTTCTGTTTTGGAGGACGAAAACTCTTCCTTAAGGGGGGAGTAATGTCAGGACAAGGGCGAGGCCAGGGAGTCACGGACTACGGCCAAGGGCCAGGCTAGGCAGTGTGGACAGGGGATCCGATTAGGGCAAGAGGCTAGGAGCCTACCTTTGGAATGGGAGGTTGGGAGGAGGATTCCAAGGTCCAGCTACCCTAGGCTTTACAAAGACTCAACTCCAATAAGTGAGTATTATGGGCAGATACAAAAAAGAGCTATTAGCTATTCTATATTCCCTAAACACGTGGAAACATTATCTTTTGGGGACTCCATTCATCCTACAAATGGATCATAAAGCCTCAAGAACTTCATGACGCAAACCAAGCTCTCCGACAAACAAATGAGGTGGGAAAATTTTCTTTTGCAATTTAAATGTCATAATGCTCACATTGCGACAAGCACAATCAAGTGGTCGAATCACTTTCACAACGACCAAGGGTAAATGTGGTGTCTATAGCAACTCACAATGATCTATCTTTTATGATAGATGAGTATGCTACTGACCGAGACTTTAAGTACTTAATTACAGCCTTTGCAATAGGGAAGAAACAAAAACCATTCACCTTGAAGGATGATTATCTTCGAAACGACAACAGGCTATGTGCTAATCACCCATACAATAAGAAAGTCATGTATGAGTCCCATACTTCTCCTTATGCAGGGCAAGAAGGGATTCCATAGTCTACTCTTTGAGGAGTAGAAATGTATTTTTGTTGGTCTACCATGAAAAATAAACAAAAAAGAGTATGTTTCAAAATGCGTGGTATACCAAAAGTTAAAATTTGATCGAGGGAAGAAAATTGGATTGTTTCAGTCGACATGCTTAACAAGAAAACACACTCTATGCCTATCAAAAATACTATCAAGGCAGATAAAATGGCAACCCTCTTCAAATCTCAAATTTTCAAGTATCATGGCTTTCCAACATCCATAGTGTCGGACAAAGATCCTATAATGACTAGTAATTTCTGGAAGGGTCTCTTTGAGAATCTAGGAAGTAGATTAAATTTCTCTTTTGACCTATCATCCAGAAACGGATAACCAAAGTAAAATAACTAATCTAACGATTCTTGATCTACTAAAAACCTATGTCATGGAAGTAGATCAATGTTCTCAATGAGAGAAGTACCTACCTCTTATAGAGTATGTATACCATGACATTGTACATACTTCTATGGGGAAAGCACCTTTCAAGGTTAAAGAGGGAAGATCCAAAAGTCCCTTACTACTCAAAGTACATGGGAAGGTCTTTGTCTCCTGATGAATATATCCAAGACTCACAAGAATCTTTTCCAAAGATCAAAGAGGTTATATCCATCTCAAAGTAAATGCAAAAAGGTCTGCTACTAATAAGCACAGAAGAGCCTTAGCCTTTAAGAGAAATGATTGAGTCTTGTTAAAGTTTCTCAAGGCTCATGTAAGTTGATAACTAGATGTACCCTCAATGTGTCTCAGGTTTGACTTTCAAACTGTGTGCTCGATCAACTTGCACTTTGGCTACTTGTCCCAATTCAAAACCATCTAAATTACTCAAAAAACATGGTTATAAAGTTGTGTTAGGTTCTTTGTGTAAATTTGCATCTATTCAGACTCTTTATAGCTTTCATCCCTCAACAAATGAACTATAATCACAAAACAAGCAATTGATATAAAGCAATGTTAGTTCTTGCATGTATCTGACTCTTTTGGGAAGCCATGATTGAAACACAAAAACTTCCTCTCATTTTTCCCTTTTTTCACTTCTTCCCCCTCCCCTCCCCCCCCGCCCCAAATAAATATGATACCCCCCCCCCCCTTTATTATTAAGCTTGGGAGATAAATTATTGAGGGCCTACCCCTAACTTATACACTTATGTAACTTGTTAAAAAAAACCCCTCCCCTGCACTTACGTGGTGCGGTAAGTTTTCCATGGGGAATCCCTCGGGCTACGTGCAAGATCCTTCAGGTCACCAAGAGTATTATGCTAAACTAGCAAAAAGATACTATGGTCCTTTTTAAATTCTTAAGCCAATCAATGAGATGGCCTATCAATTAAAGTTTTCCAACCATTGTCTCATGCACCATGTTTTCCATAAGAGCCTACGTAAGCCTTATAAAGGAGCACCACCAAAAGAAGCAATACTTACAGACGCTCCAAAAATCAAAGATCAAGAAGAAGTACTTCAATCTGAGTCCATCCTATGACATGAAGACAAGGTATTAAGAAATGGTAAGATATCTTATTGAGTTAAAGATTTATCCTTTTAAAGATGCTAAATGGATGCAAGGAACTTAGCTTAAGGAAAATATGAACCTGGTCAATGCTTACCATGCTGCACTAGATAAGCATATGAAAATGCATTTTAAATGAACAATGTTTTTGTCTTATAAGACTAGTTCTCTTTTTATTGTGTGCAAATTTAAATAGTATGTATGCTTAGGATCATGTTTGTGGTGACGACGTCTCACAAACACCAAGTATAACTTGTCACTCTACTTTGAAAGTATGATACAAACTAAAGACCAGACATGCTTGCGGCAGCTACATCTCCCAAGCACCAAATGGATTAGTCATCCATCTTGGAATGATGTCGTAGGGTAAAAAGGGATCCTATGATTTCAAGAGAGAGGTAATGTCATAAAATCTAATATCTAACTAACCCAAATGATTTTCTCATATTAAACTGATCATTTACTGTGGGAGAATAAATGGGAACAAGAGTTATAATAGAGACATGTGCTTCTAGACCTATCTCAGAAGGGGACCAAAAGGAGAGATGGTTGCATCTCAATAGGGGTCCAAAAGGAGATGGTCTACCAAAGAGAAATGTGCAATAAGTGCTTCTAGACTTATCTCAACAGGGACCAAGAGGAGAGATGGTTACATCTCAACACGGGTCCAAAAGGAGGTATTCTATCAAAGAGCAACATGCATTGATGGAGCTTAAAAGACCTTAGGGTTAGCTTCATTAAAGACATCCAATAGTTAGTGATAAAGGTTCTTTGATCTTAGGCAATCTAGGTCTGAGCTTGAGGTGGGAACCTGACCTAAGATTGAGGTGCTTTTCGTGCTTGCTGACTAAGATGCTTGATGACTAAGGTGCTTGAGGTGCTTGTCGTGCTTGATGACTAAGGTGCTTGAGGTCCTTGTCGTGCTTGATGGCTAAGGTGCTTGAGGTGCTTGTCATGCTTGATGAGGAAGGTGCTTGAGAAGCTTCCTATGCATGTGGGGTAAGGTACTTGAGTCAAAAAGATACCCTACAAAGGAGGGAGAAAGCCCCTAAGTTAGGGGAATCGTTGAATTAACCTCCCGCTCACCCAAAGGGCACCCGTTCTCAAGGGACACATGGGACACATGTCAGACTCTCCCTATTCTTAGCCACATGGTGTGCTTGAATGCTATGGCTAGGCTAAAGAGGGGTCCAATGAGCTTCTAGTTGCATTTAACAAATATCTAGATATTTTCAAGCTCTCTCTCTCTCTAAGGGGTAAGGAGGACACTTGTCCAAAGACTACCCATGTACTTGAAATGCATGGTGCATATGATTGGCTAGGTGGGATAGGGGTCCAATGAGCTTGAGGCATGAGCACAAAGTAGAGCTCACCCCAAGCAAGCAAGGGGTGTGCTAGGGGGGTATACACCTCACACACACTCATTTTGTGGATTCATTCTCACTTGGTGAATGTAGAGAAACTCTACCTCTGTCTCCAAGCTTGTGAGAAGTAAGAGCCTACACCAACACTCTTCGCTATGGAATGAAAATCCAACCAAGAGCCATGATTCAATGCTTAAGCTTGCCATCTTCTCCATCTTCATTACTATGCTATTATGTATGCTAGCAAGAAGAGCGATGATAAGTGAGGAACTATTTCTTTCTCCTATGAAATTTTTCTTCTTCCTCTTCCCTACCCTCATTCCCCGCTAGCTCTCTCCACCTTAGATGGTGTTTGAGGCCTTGAGACTGAGGCTTGGGATAGTTAATGTTTTCTATAGAGTTTATGTTATGCTTGTGATGCATGAAGCTTTCCATCTTCATTGCATCACTATCATCATCTTCATTGCATCCGTTAATATGAAGTTGTGAGCAGAGCCAAGGTCAAACAAGATGAAGGCATCATGTTTCCTTATCTTTTTCCAAGCATAGGAGAGAGGTGATGCTTTGTAATGAGAATCCTCTTTTGGAGCTTTGATGGTGGAAGCTCTAGGAGTCTCAATGTGGGATTTCCTTTGGGACAAGAATGATAGCCATGTCCTTGCTCCCCACACAAAACACTTATGGTCCTTGCAAAAAGCTTCAAGCTCTTTGGGAGAGAATTTGTTTTTAGCTTTGTAAACTTCCTTCTCCTTGGACCGATTGTTGTTGTTGTTATTGAAACTACCTTGGGAAGAATTTTGGGCTTTGGTTTTCCCCTTTGCATCAATTTTGTCTTTGTTTTCCATGAGCTTGACATTCCGTCTAGACCCTTGTTGCAAACATGGTGTGGTGGATTACTTGGGTGATAGAACCAGGCCGTTGGGAGTTGACATACTAGCTTGGTCATTTCTTCAGGTTACCTGGCACAAAATTGTTGCTTTTGCTTGGTGAAGTCTATCTTTTGGAAGATAGTATCCTTGAGATGTAAATCCCAAAAGTTGTCCGCATATTTGTGAATAGACTCATGTGAGAGAAGCTTCAAAATGCGCGATTTCATAAGTACTTTGTCCTTTGCATTGCTTGCAAGGAATTTCTTTATGATGGAAACTCAGAGTTTTCCATGTCTTTGGGGCTTTGCTGTTGCCACGAAGATTAGACCACCATTGACGAGACAATTTTTGGAAGTGCATAGCTACATATTGTAGCCTTGAGGACTTTGTGAAGCCCTCGTCTCCAAGAGCCACATCAAATTGTTGGATGAAGGTCAATAATTTGTTGGTGGCACCAAAAGTGCCATCATAGGTGAGAAAAGAGATACACTTTCCTACCTCTTTGAACTTCTTGAGCTTTTGTGACCTTCGTCATGCAGGGTATGATTTGCGATGTCCTCTCCTCTTGTATTCTCTAGGAGAATAGCCACCCGGGGCGTCACGTTTTAGAGTGTGTATGATATCACGTGAGTTAACCAGAGAGGATTATTAAAATACCAAAATGTATAAAAATGTATACATACAGCGGGGAGTGGGGGTTTTTTAAATAGGCTCACAGTGTAAGTATAGTATGTATATTGGGGTATTATTAATTACCTCTTGAACGCACGTGATATAGGGGTCTTTTGATAAGTGACTGCCCCGGGAATAGCCATAGCTTTCTTCAAAAGAGGAGGAAGGTGAAGAAGAAGGAGAAGAGGGTGACCTCTTTCTTGATCTTTTCTTTCTTTGTTTCCTCTCTTTCCTTTTGGAGTGATGAGGAGGACTGTGTGTTGACCTTTCCTCTTGGGAGGAGTTGGCGATCGTCTAGACCGTCGTCTTCGTGGAGTCACATCTTCAAAGGAACTTAGGGATTCATCACTTTCTTGTTCTTTGGATTCCTCCTCTCGTATGGGAGAGTCTTCTTTTGGGGGTCTCATCAAGAGGCCTCCTAAGCTCTCTCTCCTCTTGGAGAGGAAGGGAAATCCGATAAGCACGAAGTTGTTGAGTAAATTTGGTTTGCAAAGCAGGGTTGCCCATAGCTTGCTGCAACCTAGTAACAAGATAATTAATAAACATGGGGACATCATCATTAGCACCTTCATGTGCAAAATCAAAGTTATCAATGTTCATTCTACTCTCTTGGTTATTGACAACCATGCGAATTATACTTATCTAACTACTAAGTGTATTCTTTGGCAATTCAAAACCTTAGTTGCTACTCCTCTTAGCCTTTGAAAATTAGCACTTAAGTATTTACACCCACGACTCAAATTGGTTAATTATAGAGAGTAGTAGGGTGGGTCTATATTGCAGAATTGGCGAGGTCTAGCTCCTTTTGGACTTCTTATGGCTCAATAATGGTAAAGCCGTAGGAAAATCTAAAAAGACCCCATTATGAATACCAAAGCTCCCGAGGTGTGCACCATATCCTACGTAGTGGGCTCAACAAAATCGTTAATAGATCCCTATCCCACTTACCCTAATATAATTAACAAAATCAACCATTAATACGATACTTAAGTACCTCTCTTCTTAAGCAAGAAAAGAGAAACCAAATGCTTTGATACCAATGTAATGGAATTGGCCTGTGAGCGAAGAGAATTAGAGTGAGCATTTTTGTGAGATTACTTTGAGAACATAGAGGGTGAACTTAATTAATGGTAGCAACATAAACATGGTACATAATTAACTTTGTGTGAACGATACTTTTGCAAGAGAGAGTATTGGAGAACATGAAAATAGTTGAGGAATCAATTACTTGAAGCCGGTCCCCCTCCAAAAGGAGTTTTTATTTTAGATTCTCCCATCAAGAGAGACTTGGTACAATACAATATTTGTGTTCCTTGTGACCTAGGTGATGTAATGAAGATGGAAAGCTTCATGCATTACGAGCATAACATAAACTTTGCAAAAAGCATTAACCATCCCAAGCCTCAGTTCCAAGGCCTCAAACACCTTCGAAGGTGGAGAGAGCTACCGGGGAATGAGGGTAAGGAGGAAGGGGAAGAAGAATCATTCATAGGAGAAAGATATAATTTCTCACTTATCATCACTCTTCTTGCTTAGCATAGCATAATAGCATAGTAATGAAGATGAAGAAGATTTCAAGATTAAGCATTGAAGCATGGCTCTTGGTTGGATTTGCATTCCATAGCCAAGAGTGTTGGTGTAGACTCTCAACTTCTCAACAAGCTTGGAGAAGAAGATGGAGCTCTTGCACTTTTCACTTCAGACAATGAGAGAGAGAGACAGAGAGAGAGAGAGAGAGAGAGTATACCCCCTCTTATGCTTGGTCCACCCCTCTCTCCACTCTCTTTCTCTGTATTATTTAATTATATCATTTGGACATGTGTCCTCTTTTTCCTCTTTGAGAGAAAGAACTTAATTATTTATTTTATGCATCTGGATTCTCATTGGACCCTTTAAAGACTATCCAATAGGATTCAAGCACATCATGAGGGCCACATGGGGAGGATCTTGACATGTGTCTTTTATGCTTCTTAAGATATCATGTTTGAATTGAACACTTCAAGAACCTTAATTAGTCATTTAAGCATGAGAATTGTTTATGCCTCTTGAGAGATTATGTTTGAATTGAACATTTCAAGAACCTTAATCATTTAAACATGAGAAGCACGTCAAGCTTGGGAAAGGTTCCCACAAACACCTTAAGCACCTTAGTTAGCAAGCACGACAAGCACCTCATGCTTGGGTAGCATTTCCACCTCAAGGTCAGCCCTAGCTTGCCTAAGGTCAAAGGACATTTTAACTTTTGGAGGTATTTAATGAATCTAACCCTAAGGTATTTAAGGTCCATTAGGTAGCATTCCTCTTTAACATACCATCTCTCATTTGGACCCCTTTACCCTTGGCCCCATTTTGAGATAGATCCATAAGCATATGTCTATATTCTAACCCTTGTTCTTGTTTATTCTCCCACATTAAATGATTAGTTTAATATGAGAAAATCATTTGGGTTGGTTAGATATTAGATTTTATGACACACACACACACATCCACACACGGTCTTCTACACACAAGGTATTACCCAACAGTTTACTCGCTGCCCTACATGTATGATACCCATCTATCTTGGTTGTTCGTTGAACGAGGTTGGATCTCTGACACACCCGTGAATCGGACCCTTACACATCGATTCCAATGGCTAATGCTGCGACCAATCAGGTAGGTAACAAAACCTTATACTGAGATAATTGGAACTTTTTTAATAATACATACATGGTGTATGTTTGGTATTATGACAACATTTGAATCGGGTTTCAAATCTTGAAAGATTAACTAGTATAAGGTATACTTTCCTATAGTAAATGTCTAGTTTTGATTATGGTACTCTATAATGAATTATCAAGAACATGATTCGAACACATTGGACATCTTCTAGAATTGGTTCATATTTTTGGGATCAAAGAGAAAAACTTTTGCTAAACTTTATACATATCTCTACCCGTATGTATTCTAGTAGTAATGGCTACTTGACAGCTTATCATGAGTGGGTTGCTTACCTGTCGCGGTCAAGCTTCACACTTACGTTCACTATAATATCCTATGAAAATTGATCATATAACTCTAGCACCTTATTCAACAACTTGGTTTTGGGTATAGGAAGGACAAAAAGTAAGTTTTTACTAGGGTTTGTGGACATCCTAACTCGCATACTATGCTTATACAGTCTGCTACATACACCATAAAGATATTATTGTTGTTTTTTTTGACAGGTTTCCTCTACTGCACACAAGTTGTGCTACCAATCTTTTTTTAACTCCCCTTTTGAGTTCCTGAATATGTCTTTATATAAATTAGCATCATGCTGCATGACCTACCAACTAGTTTGCGGCATCTATATACTCTAACCTGTCTAGATGATAATGACCTCGTATAGAGATTGTTACCAGTCATTTTGTGGCAAAAAAATAGATTAAAAAAAAAAGGTTTGTCATAGGTTTGGGCCTATAAGTTAGTTCGAGTACTGGATTGGCTTGATACTAATTTTGTAAAGATAAGCCTATTGAACTTCTTTTTGACAATTTATTGCTTAAACCAATAGGATGTTAGCAAAAATTCATCGAAGTCTAGATCAGCAGAGCTGATGATTGTTTGAGTAATACGATGGGGAGAGGTTGGGTAATACAATGGAGAGAGAGAGAGAGAGAGAGAGAGAGAGAGAGAGAGAGAGAAGGGGGAGAGGGAGAGAGAGAATGGGGAGAGAGGAAAAGATACACACACACACACACACACACACATATATATATATAAGAGAGAGAGAGAGAGAGAGAGAGAGAGGGATTAAGAAAAAAATCTCTCTCCAAAAACTAATTTTGGAGTGAAGCGAGCTTTTTCTTTTGAATTGGTGAATTGAGCAAAAATCTAGAAAAAGCTCCCTCCAAAAGCTCTCTACATTTTCATCCCCCTATTTACATAAATGTGCAAAAGAACATGTTTTTAGTAGGTGCATTCCAAAAATTACAACATACTAAATACTAAGTTTTTCTTAAAAAATTGGCTGAATTCATTTTGTAGTTGTTGCACCATGTCTTGCTCCCAATAAAAGACAAATGATTTTTCTTTGTTCTCAGCTGGATATAATCCTTTTTTAAAATCTCAAAATAAAACACTCAATGCAACAATTGAAATGACAATTTCTTCATCTGTGATGAATCCTTTAGAATCACCTTTTTTATACCCTTGGCATGCCACCACTTTATTGAGAAATTTTCAGAATTCTATTTGAGCATATCTTTTTAATACTGAACTCATGCGTAGCTATGCTGATCATAAGATCTTGAAGAAATGGATTATACAAAAACACTTGTATAGACATAGTTGGACAATCCACATTTGCTTCAAATTTCTACAAGCTCAATCAAGAATGCCTTCTCCCCATCGTTTGTTTGAGTGCCATTGAGGTATTAGTATAAGCTTTTGACCATGCTTCAGACCAAAGATTGTGATATCTGTATCCATATGTTGAAGCTTTTCTTCTAGTAGGATGCACAAGGAGATAATAACATTGCAAGCAAATGAGAGAGGAGGAAATAATTGTACATCTTAGCTTGCACAAAGGTGGGGTTGGAAACAAGTAAACTTCCTTGTCAAACTAGCAAAATAACTAGGATACAATATTACTTTTAAAATGATAATAATGAACAAAATATAAAAGCACTTCTTTGTTTAGCGAGCCTGAGTTTCAATATAAAGGAGGTACTACTAGAAGAGAAGAGAAGAGGTACTACTAGAAGAGAAGAGATCAAAAGAATGGTATGACTCGGTAGTGTCACCTCAAGTAAAAAAATAGCTTAACACCTGCAATTTCAAAAGTCCTAGCGGTCTTAAACATGTCACTTATGGCTACACGCAGATTTGAAGCTAGAAGAGATAAGCTTTTCTCTCGGCTACTCGAGCACCTATTGTGGATTGGAACGACGTCTATGAGCATGCATACAAATCGGCAGGCGACTACTGCTGAGCTTTGTCGCAACAAAATAAAATTCACATTTTACGCCGCTTGGTTAATTCTCGATCCGCCTTGAGAGCTGCCTCTAGCCATCCACGATATTGGCATGGATGGCTAGAGATAACTTTCAAGGAGGTAATAGACTTGCTAGTCCTTGGAGACAAGACTCGTTCTCCATATAAGCCATACCTGCTGCAAAGGTAGGCAACAAAGCTAGCCTTTCATGATACGTCTAGACCCAATCAGGTAATAGTAAGATTGCTTCTCCTTTCCATGCATGACGTATATGCGAATGATTCAGGCTGTAGTTAATGGCGCATGGAGAGCATGACCTATAGTCTCTGTAACATGCACTAGTATTCTGAGCAATATTGACCTGCAGCCTTTGAAAGAAGCGGCACTCGGCGCAGATGGGCAAGCAAGCTTCTCTTCACCTTAGCAATGGCACTAGCAACCACCCCGGCCCCTTTGTTTGCAATCCCGTTCGTTAGCAATCAAGAGAGAGAGAGAGAGAGAGAGAGAGAGAGAGAGAGAGAGAGAGATGGCTGGTCCCGAGTGCAGTGCATGCAAGGGCTCGGAAGAGAAGATTGGGCGCTGCGACTAATACATTTCGCCTGCTATTGTTATCCTCGTCTCTGACGTTCTGGCTAAGTCCAGCTCCAGTTTTCTTGCTTAACTAGGATTTGAAAGGTGCGTTAAACCTGGTCTCACCGTCTCCCACCTTTGCGACCTCGCTTCTTCTTCGGCAACCCTAGCATCGATCTCTTTAGCCACTAGCAAAAGCATCATCAAAGCTTTTATTGTGGCCCACAATTATATACCTCCCGTGTTCATCATTGGGAACATTCCAACACCCTTACTACCAAGTTTATAGCTATAAGGCTTGTTCCATCTTAAACAAAAGTAATCATCCACCATTAACCCAAGAAACGTAGTTTAGTTGGTGAGACCTTTGTGATGTAATCCCAAGGTTGAGGGTTCGAGGCTCATGGGGTTGCGTTCTCTTGGGTGTATTCTCCTCCCCTATTGGGGGGGGGGGGGGGGGTTCCCACGGTTGTTCCCTCGAGGGTGTAATTTTATAGCAATGTAAAGTTGTAAATCTATGAGATATGTATAGTTTCTCCCTACTACCTTCCCCGCGTCGATGGTAAAAAGGAAATAATAATAATAAAATAATCATTCATCATCTACATGGATTCATCCAAACAAGATTAATATATAACAACAATTGACATTGAGTACGAAAATTTCACCAAGCAAGCGCCGCGCACCCAACCCCCCCAAACCTTATGATAGAAATTCATGATCATACATTAAAGCTTTTCATGAATGCATTGGACTTTGACCCAAAATGTACTTGATAGTGCACACCCTAGGGGAGGGTAGCTGCTATGAGTTAGCTCCTTGTTACAACAGGGTCATGTGAACATTTGAAGCAAAGAGATAGATTTAGCAAGGCTACCTGCTTGCCCTACTACTTTTTGCAATTGATTCACATTCACTTGTGACATCTCAAGGACAATGATGAGATAGGGGAGATTCAAGGTCTCTCACTACCATGGGGCAAACAATCGTTTAAAATTAACTGTATGTTGGAGCTATATATAGCTCACTCTACTGAACTGGGTCTCACCTGTATATTTGTATCTTGTCCTCAATATGAATCAGTCTTTGGGAGCATATATGGTGTGTCTCTTGTCTCGTCTCTCTCTCTCTCTCTTTTCTCTCTACATCTCAACATGGTATCAAAGCGGTAACGATCACGCACCGATTCAATTCATGGTGACACAACAGTATGTGTATGCGATTCGCATGTAAGATTCAAAACTGCTACAAATTTTATTTTTGAGCGTTGATTCTTGTTAACTGTGGTTGTTTTGTGTTAAGAAGAATATGATCAGTGTTTTATGTGGCGTTAATTTTTAATCAATCTAATCGTTGATTACGTTTTCTTGTTGATGACACCCTGAACTTCATTTCAATTTTTCTTGCTGTTCTGCTCAAAATTTGGAGAAAAGGGAAAAGCACAATGGAGCGTAGCACAATGGAACTTTTCATTCAAAACTTGTTCGTCTCCTTGAGCTCTTCGATTTGAGTTCTAGGTTTGCGTCAATCGGAGTTCGCAGCAGAAAGTTATGCTGTTTTTACTGCAATTGAGCTTGATGCAGCTTTCTTCGTCCTACTTCTTCGTGAAGCGTCCGCGATCGTTTTTCTTGTTTTCGTGTTAACTTTTTCGAGAAGATTTAGCTTTTTGCTATTCGTATTGTGGCCGTCAATCCTGCGTCTCACGTCACTCTATTTTGAGGACTCGTTTATTATTAACGTCTCCTTTATCCTGCCTTTTTTGGGTAACGTCTCTCACATCTTTGGACGTTCCTTGAGCATACTTCTTACGTTTATCGTTGACAGAACACAGTACTCATATCTCTCTCGTTCTCAATTGCGGCCTTCACAATATATGGTGTGCAGATTCTGCGATCTTATCTTATACGTCTTCTCACAACAAGATATAGCTATGAATATTCTCGTCAACGGCTTTCCTTCTGGCCAACGTTCTGTTCCTCCTTTCCAAGGTCAAGGGTTTTCAGGCTGGAAAGCAAAGACGTTGTTAATTCTTGAAGGCGATGAACTCTCCGATGTTGTTCTTGGAAATCGTGTTTGTCCGCCTCAGCCTGTTGATACGGATAATGATAACGTGCTTATCACTGAAGGACCTATATTTGAAGATTGGAATGTTGCCTATATGAATTGGCAATGACATGATAAAGCAGCTCGTCGGTATATTCTTTCTACTCTTACGGATTCCCTTTTGCTTGATATGTATGAACTGCCTACTTCCCACGACGTATGGAAGTACCTTATTGCAAACTTTCAGAAGAAATCTGTTACAGAAATACTTTATTTGAGAGGGTTTCTTAACAAGTTACAATATGAAGTTGGTACTTCCATGACGGGACATATTGAAGTTGGTACTTCCATGACGGGACATATTGAATCTTTCAAATCTATTATTAATCAACTTGCTGCTACCGATGATCCTGTTCCACAAAAGCAACTGATTACACTTCTCCTTGATACGGTGAAGGACTCTTATTATGATAACATTATTACGATTCTCTCTAATAAAGATGGTCTTGATTTCGACCAAGCCTGCATGTCTTTAATTGAATACTCTCAACGTCAAGAACGTCGGAATGTTGGTCACGATACAGCTATCATTTCACAAGAGGATATTGAGTCACAATAGATGGAATGTGCTTTTTATGCTCGAAGATGTCCATTTCAATGAGGAAACCGCAGAGGTGGCCGTCGCGGTAATATTTTCTCTCGTTTCAAATTTCCTAATAAGCAATGTTCTTACTGCAACAGAAATGGCCATACTGAAGATGATTGTTGGCACGTCAGTATGATGAAGAACACAATATTACCACAAAACAACCACGTTTATCTAGAGACTCTTCTTCAGTGAATATTGTGGACGATTTGATCATCCCACTCATATGTGCTATAAGCGTCGATTCGACACAGATCAGAATAGAGCATATGCTACTGAACATCGAAATAACATTGTACCAAAAACAAGCTGCGTCCTATGTTCAGTTGCTCTAAATAGAATACTTCATGTACGTGATGGATCACTTTTTATTGTCGATTCTGGTGCTACAAGAAATATTACATATCAGTCTAAGTGGCTCCATAACTATCATCCACTGCCTGTTCAACGTGTTGTTTATCTTGCTGATGATACTACTTGTCAAGTAAAGGGTATTGGCGACTTATATCTTGGTACCTTATCTTCTTCCACTAGAATTTTGCGAGGAGTATTACATGTACCAGATCTTCACGTAATCTTCTTTTAGTTGCTAGACTTGTTGATCTTGGTCTGTTTGTTGGATTTGATCAATGCTGTAAGATGTATGCTGATTCATTCTGACAGCAGCATTTATTCAGAATTATCTTCCTACTACTGCACCCTCTAGTAAGATACCCGTCACAGCATGGACAGGTGACATTCCTTCTGTATCTAATTTTCGAACCTTTGGATGTATTGCTTATATTCATGTTCCCAAAGAAACATGAACAAAGTTGATGCTCCTCGTCTTAAAGTTATTTTTATTGGATATTCTGACACTTCCAAAGGCTACAAATTCTATGATCCTTCCTTCAAGAAAGTAATTGTGAATCCTGATGCTACTTTTAACGAACAGCTTATGGGAGGCTCATGGTCCATGGATGATTCTGATGATACTAAATCATTGCTTCAGGCTTTTCCATTTCTTTCAGAAGATGAAAGTTTTTCTATAGAGCAACTTTCCTCTTCACAACCATCCATTCCAAATGTTGCCAATGATGATATTGATATTTTTGTTGATCTGCCTATTGATTTTGAACATGGCTCATGTCATGTTTATGATGACGATCTTGTTGATAATGCTTTTTCTACTTTGAAGATCCCGTTACCTATGATGAAGCTATCTCTTCACCACAAAAGGATCAATGGCAAGAGTCTATGGAAGCAGACGATTCTCTTATCTCTAAAGGTACATGGATACTAACTGAATTACCTCCTGGTCGTACAAATATTAAATGTAAGTGGGTGTATAAGACAAAAGTAAAAGCAGATGGATCTTTTGACAAGTTCAAGGCGCGTTTAGTTGCAAAAGGTTACTCCCAAGTAGCTGGTGTTGATTATCAAGAGACTTTTTCACCAGTTGTTCGCATCACAAGTGTTCGAGTTTTATTGGCATTTGTTGTTCAATTTGATTTAGAAGCTCATCAAATGGATGTGCGAACTGCTTTTCTTAATGGTGACTTGGAAGAGGAAATTTATATGGAACAACCAGAAGGGTTTGTTATTCTAGGTAAATAAGACCTTGTTGCTCAACTCCATAAGGCACTATATGGTCTCAAATAAGCTTTGCGAGCCTGGTATATAAAATTTGATCCTTTTCTCACCTCTTAAGGATTCATCTCTTGCTCGTCAGACCCCAACTTATACATAAAACTCCAAGGTAGCAGTTTTGTGATTCTTGCTCTTTATGTGGATGATACGATCCTTGTTTCCAATGATTTGGGATTTCTTCAGCAAGTGAAAATTTATTTTCTTCTGCATTTGATATGGTGGATCTTGGAGAGATTCACTCTTGTCTTGGCATTCAAATCCAAAGGAACCGTACAAAAGGTATTTTATTCCTTCGACAGTCAAAGTTTATTGTAGATACTATTCAAAGAATTGGTATCGAATCTGCACATTCAGCCAACACACCTTGTCTTACGAGCTCTACGAAGAACACTTCTGACAATGGAGGTCAACTTGTCACAAATCAACCTTATGCTAACTTGATTGGATGTTTTCAGTTTGTTGGCATGAACACTCGTCCTGATATTCTATTTGTTGTTATCTTGGACAACATCTTGCATGTCCTTCTCTTAAGCATTGGTCTACTGCAAAGTGTGTATTGAAATACTTGAAAGGCACTACAGATTTTGGTTTAGTCTATCGACGACAACTCACATCGGATTCTATGCAATCTCTTTTTCTTTTGGGTTACACAGATGCGGACTGGGCAAGCTCACATTTATCTATGCAATCTACTAGTGGAAATTTCTTCTTTATAAATGGTTGTCTTGTTTCTTGTACCAGCAAGAAAAAACGTTGTGTTGCAGTTTCTACGACTGAGTCAGAATATGTTGCGGAATCACTTGCAGCTCGTGAGTTGATTTGGATTCGACAAATACTGGTTGATATTGGTCACTCTCCTCTTTCTAGCACACCCTTGCGGTGTGACAACCAAAGTGCTATTAGTCTTGCAAAAGACTATGTTCAACATAATAAGTCAAAGCACATTGTTGTCCATTATCATTATGTCAGGTATGAAGTACGCAAAGGAACCATTATGGTTGAACACTGTCCAAGTGACCAGATGATTGTAGACATTTTGACCAAAGGCCTCAATGAGTCACGTTTCATCCTCTTGCACTCGGAGCTTGGAGTTGCTTCGGCCTCACTCTTTCTAGATTAGCTTCTTTGCTATTGTAATAGCTTTGTACATATGACATTGTAATCTTTTAGGTACCATGCACTATGCACACTTCACATTTGCACATTGTGATATCTAAGTCACTTGAATATTTGTACATAGATGCACAATTCACTTTCACATCATCACCGTTGGTTCATATTTTCACATTGTATAGGGGCTTGGGTTTTTCCCTTGAACTCCCCAAGGGTTTTTTAATCCAAAACTAGAGACCTTTGTTTGACTGGGGGTTTTGGAGCTATATATGGCTCACTCTATTGAACTTGGTCTCACCTATATATTTGTATCTTGTCCTCAATATGAATCAGTCTTTGGGAGCGTATATGGTGTGTCTCTTGTCTCGTCTCTCTCTCTCTCTTTCTCTCTACATCTCAACACTGTAGACAATCCATTGCTCTTCATAAAATTCAACTCCAAGGTGCTAAAGGAGAGCAATTGAGATCGTCCAAATGTTTGCATTTGCTTTAGGCTCCAAGTGCAACATTGAAAAATTACGATTGATTTCTCATTGCAAATGACTAGTTTGACCCCGCCAAATAGTCGAGGGAGATTATTTAAAAAGGTAGTGCCTTGGTGTGCCACTAGGGGTGTACATCTCAAATGAGAAGGTGGGAGTGTAATGCCAAGGGCATACCCAAGGGAGGTCAAGGACTGCCAAGTGCCAATGGAGACAGGATCCTAGGGGCAAGGCCTGTAAAGGGAGGTTGGGCGGAGGATCAAGCCACGACAGTTCTTGGGTTTCTTACATTGGTAGCAAAGCTCGGTGGAGAAAGGAGCTATGGAGGAAGGGAGAAGATGCAGCTTTTGCATGATTTCTCTCTCCCTCTGTCTCTTTCTCTCTGGGCGAGATTGGGTCGTGGTCGTGGACAAGGGCATGGCCATGGGAAACTATTCCTGTAGAGCTAGGAGGAAGAAAGGCCGGAGAACACTGCGGGTAACAATCCTTGGAGGGGGGAGGGAGTGTTGTGGCGGTTACGCCGCTAGCGGATGCTGTAATAGCGAGAACTCAACCAACAAACAAGAATGTGAGACAAGGACGGAGCTTGACCCGCAGGTGCATGGAAACAAATAGGTGGGTGTCAAATCACCTACTCGACCTTCTAATGACAATCACTACCAAGGAAATCAAACCTAAGTTCTCAAATAAACAAATGACTGAAATCCATACTACGAAAAAATGCTATCCAAAACATGATCTAAACTCGTCGAATCAACCTCAAATTCAAAGGGGGTTCTCTACAGTAGGTAAGGACAATACCCTATGAATCTACAATACAATCTCAACCTACAACCACTCCGGGTGGTAAACACGTATGAAGATAGGCCAAAAAATACAGGTGACCGCATCTCGACTCCAATGGTACTAATGTGTAGCTCTACTCGCTGCGGTTCCATAGATATATGGCACGCTCAATTCCGACACACAGGTAGGGAGAAAACTCACATGGAAGCTTGTGGGAGCTCACCTCGCGTAGAAGTCGAATGCGCGCACACTTGGTATCAGTGCGTAGCTCTTGCCGTTGCTAACACAATGGCAGTGTCGCTTCTCCAATGGTGGCTCCGTAGCTCGCATAGCAAGAGGATAAGACTCTCTCTCTCTCACTCTCTCTCAGACACAGTCACGGCGCTCAAAAACTCATCTTTTGATTAATGATAAGTCTCTCTTAGGTTTACAAAAATTGGCTCTTATACCTCAGCCTTGGAGGTGTGAAAACATCTCTAATCTAATTACATAAGTAGGTGAAACTACTTGGGTGATACAAACTGGAAACTCAATTGAGTCCCGCTAATTACAATGAATAGGCTCTGTGAAGAAAATGAAATGTCGGAAAGACATTTATTACAATAAGTTCTTACAACAATGTGAGTGTGAGCAAAAAATGTATAGGTGCGGTCCTCTGCTCAACACTCCCCCCCTCCGCGTTCATGTCATCCCTGACATGACATCCTTGCTTTGTCTTTAGTGGAGTCCCGTCGATTTCAGCATCTGAAGATGTGACTCATATCTCAGGTTTCCAATGGTCAATGTAGTGCCGAATATCTTACTTTCATGAGTAAAGAAACTAATGTAGAATGCCTCCTCAAAGGCCTGCATGTGGAAACTAGGGATAAACATGATTCTATGATAAAAGAGGTGTAATACTTTTGAAGATGGCTGCAAGGCTAAATCATACATCATATCTGTGACTGTGTCGGCCGTTGACAACAATGTTGAGCTGGTAGCTTTATCCGGCGCGAACACTTCAATGCAAGCCAATAATGTTCTGCAAATCTTTTTGAGCATTTGACATGAAAGGTCAGGAGAGCTAGTAAAGATCTTAATGGTGCCCGTTAGGGTTTTCACCATGTAGGCCTTACTTATTCTCTCTCCCACCTTCGGTCCTGGCATCCTGGGGTAATTAAGCCATTTCGGCTTCTTTGCTGTGATTTTGTCATGTTCTTGCCAGCTCCTGACTCATGGCACTGGACAGAATGTTGCATCTTCTCTAACTTCCTTGGGTGCCTCCACCAAATAGAGTGGGTAGGTGGGGTACATTGTCAACCACCCTTTCCTCCATCTTGGATGGGAGTCTACTATCTTCTTTGATTCCTCCTCTTTTGTGATGTCGCCTTCGTATAGAGTGACATACTGCTCTTCTTCTATCCTTTTCTTTGTTTTCAGCACTTCAAACTTTAGTAGAGAAGGGGGCAATGTAGGTTGCATCCACTGTTCTTGTAGCACCTTAGTATCCAACCCTTGAAGTCCAATGGAGAACAGGAGTCTTCTTTCCATCTCCATGGCCGCCTTTGCACTCTCCTCTGTTGCCTTCTCTATCTGCTCGTGCAATCTTTTTTCCTCCTCCTCGGTAAGTCTTGATGTTGTGGCCTCTTCTTGTGCTGGGGCTAGATCCTCACTAGTTGTGGCTTCCCCAGTCTCTGGAAGCTCCACGGCTGCCCCACCTGTTTCTTCTTGTTGATCCTCTGTATCTTTTATCACTTTGTCTTGCAGATCTTGGAGCTGCTTTCGGAGGGCCTCATTCTCCGCTCTCAGTGCTTGGGTCTCTGATGTAAGTCGTTCTTCTACAGCCAATGAGCCCTCCGCAATGTGCAATCTCTGCACTTGCTCTAGCCGCAAATCTCTTTGCAAACTCCGGATTTGATCTTCCAGACCGGGTACTATTGCTCCTTCTGGCTCTACTCCTGCTCTGCTAGCTCTTGGTGTGGATTCAAGCCTTAGGATTGTTCTCTCCTGTAGCTCCATCCTTTCTCGTAGCTCAATGAGCTCATCCTTTGTAGCTTCCAATTCATCATTAATTGTTTCTTTGGCTTCTTGTGCACTGGCCACCTCTCTTGAAGCATCAACAAGTTGGAGGATTAGTCCATCTCTTTCATTTTCTGCTTCCAAGAGAGATGCCTTGAGGTACTCTGATTCTTTTAGTGAACTCTCATATTTGTTTCCAGCTCATCTTCTCTCTTTTCCACTTCTTTTGCTGTCCCTCATTGTCTTTGACCGGGCTTTGATCTGCTGCAATATTTGATGCACTTTCTGGATATCTCTTTCATCCTCATCTTCAAGCTCATCCTCCTCTTCTAGCTCATCCTCCGCCTTCTCAAGTACCAACCTCCGCTATTTGTCAAATCGATTCTTGGTCCTCCTCTCCGTTCCTCTCTGTTTTTCCAGTGTTAAGGCAATGCCATACAAAACTTTGAGGGCCTCTTCTTGAGTATATCCTGTGTCTATTAGAGCATCATATTGCTCTTTCTTCTCTTGAGTTGGATCCGTTGCCTTCTCCTCTTGCTGTATTTACGGCTTTTCTAGCACATCCACCTCAACTTCAGTAGTCCTTTCCTCCACTATCTTTTCCTCTCCTTCATGACTAGACTCTTCTACCTTCCCCTTTCCCTTGTCACCTCCTTTTAATTCAGCTTTAAGGTGCTGAACTTCTGCTTCGGTGTATGGCTCTACTGGTTGCTGCTCCAATATAGCTTTTGATTCTTCATAAGCCTTGATATATTGATCGTACTGATCAATATTTGGTCTTGTTGAGCTGGCTCCAACTTTAGTTGGGTCTGGTACCCACTTTTTCTCAAAATCTCCTTTTAAGGCTCCCTCGGTTCTAAACTGTTCAATCAGCCTCTCCATTCTGGCAGCTTTCTGGCTCTTAGTTTTCTTGGGAGCGGGTTTCTTCTTGGTCTTCTTCTTGAGGGGCTCGTCTTCTTCTTCTTTTGGCTCAAAAACAATCTCTAGCTTCCGCCTTGCCCTTGTTGACACTCTCTTGGTGACCTCTGGCTGTTTTACATCTTCATCTATCTCTTTTAGCCATTGGTTTTGCGAGGGAGCCTTTGGCCACTGGTCCCTTGCTCCGATAGCTTCATAAGCTATCTTAGTCAACACTTCGGCTCCCCCAATGTACTTTGGCTTCTCTTTTTGCAAAGCAATTACTTGCTTATGAATGTGCTGAGCATAATTGACTTCTTTCGGGATGTTGCTCTTTATTGCCCAAGTGATGGTTGTGGCAATGGCATGTGGTGGTGTGGTATACTTCTGTGGTCTTTTACTGCATATGTGTAAAATTTGGTTGTAGAGCCGGCAAAGCTTTGCCGCTTTCGGATCTACCAGGTCTTCATAGGTGGGATTTTTCTTCTTTGGCCCATACACTTCTATGGATTCTCTTCTTTCTTTGACTGAGCATCCTTTGTTGTGCAGCTTCAGAGCATCTGCAATGAGCTGAGGAGTTAGTGGCGCATGGAGAGCATGACCTATAGTCTCTGTAACATGCACTAGTATTCTGAGCAATATTGATCTGCAGCCTTTGAAAGAAGCGGCACTCGGCGCAGATGGGCAAGCAAGCTTCTCTTCACCTTAGCAATGGCACTAGCAACCATCCCAACCCCTTTGTTTGCAAGAGAGAGAGAGAGAGAGAGAGAGAGAGAGAGAGAGAGAGAGAGAGAGAGAGAGAGAGAGAGAGAGGAGAGAGAGAGAGAGAGAGAGAGAGAGAGAGATGGCTGGTCCCGAGTGCAGTGCATGCAAGGGCTCGGAAGAGAAGTTTCTTGCGCTGCGAGTAATACATTTTGCCTGCTATTGTTATCCTCGTCTCCGACGTTCTGGCTAAGTCCAGCTCCAGTTTTCTCGCTTAACTAGGATTTGAAAGGTGCGTTAAACCTGGTCTCACCGTCTCCCACCTTTGCGACCTCGCTTCTTCTTTGGCAACCCCAGCATCAATCTCTTTAGCCACTAGCAAAAGCATCATCAAATCTTTTATTGTGGCCCACAATTATATACCTCCCATGTTCATCATTGGGAACATTCCAACACCCTTACTACCAAGTTTATAGCTACAAGGCTTGTTCCATCCTAAACAAAAGTAATCATCCACCATTAACCCAAGAAACGTAGCTTAGTTGGTGAGACCTTTGTGATGTAACCCCAAGGTTCAGGGTTCGAGGCTCATGGGTTGCGTTCTCTTGGGTGTATTCTCCTCCCCTATTGGGGGGGGGGGGGGGGGGTTCGCATGGTTGTCCCTCGAGGGTGTAATTTATAGCAATGTATAGTTGTAAATCTATGAGATATGTATAGTTTCTCCCTACTACCTTCCCCGCGTCGATGGTAAAAAAGAAATAATAATAATAAAATAATCATCCATCATCTACATGGATTCATCAAAACAAGATCAATATATAACAACAATTGACATTGAGTACGAAAATTTCACCAAGCAAGAGTGCATGCTCCTTCAACTCAACCTAAAAAAGGTGTATGATAGAAATTCATGGTCATACATTAAAGCTTTTCACGAATGCATTGGGCTTTGACCCAAAATGTACTTGATAGTGCACACCCTAGGGGAGGGTAGCTGCTATGAGTTAGCTCCTTGTTTACAACAGGGTCATGTGAACATTTGAAGCAAAGAGCGTCAAGTACATCCGCGGTGCCACCGCAGGCTGCAGAGACAGCAGAGATAGTCAACCTTGCTTCACCTTAGATTTAGCAAGGCTACCTGCTTGCCCTACTACTCTTCGTAATTGATTCACATTCACTTGTGACATCTCAAGGACAATGATGAGATAGGGGAGATTCAAGGTCTCTCACTACCATGGGGCAAACAAGCGTTTAAAATTAACTGTAGACAATCCATTGCTCTTCATAAAATTCTACTCCAAGGTGCTAAAGGAGAGCACTTGAGTTCGTCCAAATGTTTGCATTTGTTTGAGGCTCTAAGTGAAACATTGAAAAATTACGATTGATTTCTCATTGCAAATGACTAGTTTGACCCCGCCAAATAGTCGAGGGAGATTATTTCAAAAGGTAGTGCCTTGGTGTGCCACTAGGGGTGGACATCTCAAATGAGAAGGTGGGAGTGTAATGCCAAGGGCATACCCAAGGGAGGTCAAGGACCGCCGAGTGGCCAATGGAGACGAGATCCTAGGGGCAAGGCTTGTAAAAGGAGGTTGGGCAGAGGATCAAGCCACGATAGTTCTCGGGTTTCTTACATTGGTAGCAAAGCTCGGTGGAGAAAGGAGCTATGGAGGAAGGCAGAAGATGTAGATTTTGCATGAATTTGCATGCATGATTTCTCTCTCCCTTTGTCTCTTTCTCTTTGGGCGAGATTGGGTCGTGGACAAGGGCATGGCCATGGGCAACTGTCCCTGTAGAGCCAGGAGAAAGAAAGGACGGAGAACACTGCGGGTAACAATCCTTGGAGGGGGGAGGGTGTGTTCTGGCGGTTACGCCGCTAGCGGATGCTGTAATAGCGAGAACTCAACCAATAAACAAGAATTTCAGACGAGGACGGAGCTTGACCCGTAGGTCCATGGAAACAAATAGGTGGGTGTCAAATCACCTACTCGACCTTCTAATGACAATCACTACCAAGGAAATCAAACCTAAGTTCTCAAATAAACAAATGACTGAAATCCATACTACGAACAAATGCTATCCAAAACATGATCTAAAGTCATCGAATCAGCCTCAAATTCAAAGGGGGTTCTCTACACTAGGTAAGGACAATACCCTATGAATCTATAATACAATCTCAACCTGCAACCACTACGGGCAGTAAACGCGTATGAAGACAGGCCGAAAAATACAGGTGGCCGAATCGCGACTCCGATGGTACTCATGTGTAGCTCTACTTGCTGCGGTTCTATAGATATATGGCATGCTCAATTACGACACACAGATAGGGAGAAAACTTACATGGAAGCTCATGGGAGCTCACTTGGCGTAGAAGTCGAATGCGTGCACACTTGGTATCATTGCGTAGCTCTCGCCGTTGCTAACACAATGGCAGTGTCGCTTCTCCAATGGTGGCCCATAGCTTACGTAGCAAGAGGATAAGACTCTCTCTCGGACACAGTCACGACGCTCAAAAACTCAATTTTTGATTAATGATAAGTCTCTCTTAGGTTTACAAAAATTGGCTCTTATACCTCAGCCTTGGAGGTGTGAAAACATCTCTAATCTAATTACATAAGCAGGTGAAACTACTTGGGGAATACAAACTGGAAATTCAAATATTGAGTCCCGCTAATTACAATGAATAGGCTCCGTGAAGACAATGAAATGTCGGAAAGACATTTATTACAATAAGTGTTTACAACAATATGAGTGTGAGCAAAACATGTATAGGTGTGGTCCTCCGCTCAACACTACCCCCCTCCGCGTTCATGTCGTCCCTGAGATGACATCCTTGCTTTGTCTTTAGTGGAGTCCCGTCAATTTCAACATCTGAAGATGTGACTCGTATCGCAGGTTTCCTATGGTCAATGTAGGGCCGAATATCTTACTTTCATGAGTAAAGAAACCAGTGTAGATTGCCTCCTCAAAGGCCTGCATGTGGAAACTAGGCATAAACATGATTCTCTGATAAAAGAGGTGTAATACTATTGGAGATGGCTGCAAGGCTAAATCATACATACATCATATCTGGGAGATTGTGTCGGCCGTTGACAAAAATGTTGAGCTGGTAGCTTTATCCGGCGCGAACACTTCAATGCAAGCCAATAATGTTCTGCAAATCTTTTTGACATTTGACACAAAAGGTCAGGAGAGCCAATAAAGAGCTTAATGGTGCCCGTTAGGGTTTTCACCATGTAGGCCTTACTTATTCTCTCTCCCACCTTCGGTCCTGGCATCCTGGGGTAATTAAGACAATTCAGCTTCTTTGCTGTGATTCTGTCATGTTCTTGCCAGCTCCTGACTCGTGGCACTGCACAAAATGTTGCATATTCTCTAACTTCCTTGGGTGCCTCCACCAAATAGAGTGGGTAGGTGGGGTACTTTGTCAACCACCCTTTCCTCCAGCTTGGCTGGGAGTCTACTATCTTCTTTGATTCCTCCTCTTTTGTGATGTCGCCTTTGTATAGCGCGACATACTGCTCTTCTTCTATCCTTTTCTTTGTTTTCAGCACTTCAAACTTTAGTAGAGGAAGGGGCAATATAGGTTTCATCCACTATTCTTACAGCACCTTAGTATCCAACCCTTGAAGTCCAATGGAGAACTGTAGTCTTCTTTCCCACTCCATGGCCGCCTTTGCACTCTCCTCTGTTGCCTTCTCCATCTGCTCGTGCAATCTTTTTTCCTCCTCGGTAAGTCTTGATGTTGTGGCCTCTTCTTGTGCTGAGGCTGGATCTTCACTAGTTGTGGCTTCCCCAGTCTCTGGAAGCTCCACAGCTGCCCCGCCTATTTCTTCTTGTTGCTGATTCTCTGTATCTTTTATCACTTTGTCTTGCAGATCTTGGAGCTGCTTTCGGAGGGCCTCATTCTCCGCTCTCAGTGCTTGGGTCTCTGATGTAAGTCGTTCTTATGTAGACAATGAGCCCTCCGCAATGTGAAATCTCTGCACTTGGAGCTGCTTTCGGAGGGCCTCATTCTCCGCTCTCAGTGCTTGGGTCTCTGATGTAAGTCGTTCTTATCTAGCCAATGAGCCCTCCGCAATGTGAAATCTCTGCACTTGCTCTAGCCGCAATTCTCTTTGCAAACTCCGGATTTGATCTTCGAGACCGGGTACTATTGCTCCTTCTGGCTCTACTCCTGCTCTGCTAGCTCTTGGTGTGGATTCAAGCCTTAGGATTGTTCTCTCCTGCAGCTCCATCCTTTCTCATAGCTCAATGAGCTCATCCTTTGTAGCTTCCAATTCATCATTAATTGTTTCTTTGGCTTCTTGTGCACTGGCCACCTCTCTTGAAGCATCAGCAAGTCGGAGGATTAGTCCATCTCTTTCATTTTCTGCTTCCAAGAGAGATGCCTTGAGGTACTCTCATTCTTTTAGTGCACTCTCATATTTTGTTTCCAGCTCATCTTCTCTCTTTTCCACTTCTTCTTCGTTGTCCCTCATTGTCTTTGATCGGGCTTTGATCTCCTACAATAGTTGATGCACTTTCTGGATATCTCTTTCATCCTCATCTTCAAGCTCATCCTCCTCTTCAAGCTCATCCTTCGCCTTCTCAGATACCAACCTCCGCTCTCTGTCGAATCGATTCTTGGTCCTCCTCTCCGTTCCTCTCTGTTTTTCCTGTGTTAAGGCAATGCCATACACAACTTTGAGGGCCTCTTCTTGAGTATATCCTGTGTCTATTAGAGCATCATATTGCTCTTTCTTCTCTTGAATTGGATCCGTTGCCTTCTCCTCTTGCTGTATTTTGGGCTTTTCTAGCACATCCACCTCAACTTCAGTAGTCGTTTCCTCCACTATCTTTTCCTCTCCTTCAGGACTAGACTCTTCTACCTTTCCCTTGCCCTTGTCACCTCCTTTAATTCAGCTTTAAGGTGTTGAACTTCTACTTCGGTGTATGGATCTACTGGTTGCTGCTCCAATATATCTTCTGATTCTTCATAAGCCTTGATATATTGATCGTACTGATCAATATTTGGTCTTGTTGAGCTGGCTCCAACTTTGGTTGGGTCTGGTACCCACTTTTCCTCAAAATCTTCTTTTAAGGCTCGCTCGGCTCTACTGTTCAATCAGCCTCTCCATTCTGGCGGCTTTCTGGCTCTTAGTTTGCTTGGGAGCGGGTTTCTTCTTGGTCTTCTTCTTGAGGGGCTTGTCTTCTTCTTCTTCTGGCTCGGAAACAATCTCTAGCTTCCGCCTTGCCCTTGTTGACACTCTCTTGGTGACCTCTGGCTGGTCTTCATCTTCATCTATCTCTTTTAGCCATTGGTTTTGCGAGGGAGCCTTTGGACACTAGTCACTTGCTTCGATAGCTTCATAAGCTATCTTAGTCAACACTTCGGCTCCCCCAATGTACTTTGGCTTCTCTTTTTGCAAAGCAATTACTTTCTTATGAATGTGCTGAGCATAATTGACTTCTCTCGGGATGTTGCTCTTTATTGCCCAAGTGATGGTTGTGGCAATGGCATGTGGTGGTGTGGTATACTTCTGTGGTCTTTTACTGCATATGTGTAAAAGTTGGTTGTAGAGCCGGCAAAACTTTGCCGCTTTCGGATCTACCAGGTCTTCATAGGTGGGATTTTTCTTCTTTGGCCCATACACTTCTATGGATTCTCTTCTTTCTTTGACTGAGCATCCTTTGTTGTGCAGCTTCAGAGCATCTGCAATGAGCTGAGGAGTGATAACCACTTCAACCTTTTCCCCGTCCCAGGTTGTTAGTGTAGCCATTTCGTCTTTTTGTATGGTGGTTACCAACTCATACACTCTTTGAGTGTCTACTCCTGATGGTCTGGAAGTAAAAAATCTGTGGAGATCTGTGCTTTCCAGGTATCTGCTTATTTCCTCTGTTCTGCTGTAGTCCACCAAGTCTTGGGGAATCATTGGGATATCCACTGTTTGTCCCCGTGGGTCTCTGAAAGTACCTTGGTATATCTTTATCCCCTATTCTTCTAACACTGCTTCTTCTATCTAAGTCTTTGTGGGCTTGAGAGTCTCTAGGGGAATAGAAAATGGCTCGGTTTTTGCTATTGCTTCCCTGAGTGTTGGTCTCTTTCTCTTTGCTGACGACTTCCCTGAATCCATGGATCCTATAACTCCAATTTCAGAAGTTAGCGTCTTTTTCAGTACTGAAAGCCAAAATTAAGTTTTTAACTATCCAAATGACTTGAAAATTGAAACATAAGCTATTCAGGGCCTAAGGATGCAATGCATGTGGAAAAATATGAAGTTGGGGTGCAAAATCATGCTGGAGACATCATATGCATATGATGTCTTTTGTGTCAAAATGGCTTGATATTGGTTGTGCTTGTAGCTGATAGTGCATACATCCATTCTATATGCCTGGATTTGAATTTGGGTCCCATTTGGTCAAGTTATGGTCATTTTAGTCGTGATCACGCTCTTTGTAAGATATTGAGGGGGAATTGGATTTTGTGATCGAAATTGGATGAAACTTAGTGGTTTGCTCTCAATTGGCATGTAGATCACTTCTATGCGGTGGTTTCAACTCTGAAATGCAAAATTCAAGTAGGGAGAGATCATACGCGTATGATGTCTTTTTGGGTAAAATTGAACCATTTTGCAGTGTAAGCTTGGATTTGGGTTTATATAGGCTTAGACAATGATTTTATGAAATTTGGGTATAGTTTGGACTAAAATTGGCTCTGGAGACATCATACGTGTATGATATCTTTTGTGTCATTTTTGCATGAGATTGGTTCTGTGGGCTCCTCTATGATAGTAAAGGATTGTGTGTACCCAAATCTTGACTTGAAGTTGAGTATGATGTATTTTGGCAAGATTACACTCTAAATAGAGGATTTTCCGCTAATTGAGCTAATGGAGTGATCCCCTTGACCAAATGGTACCAAACTTCATATGTGGCATGTATTTGATATATATAATGGATATATGATGAGAAATGATCAATTTTGGCTCTATACGTGCAAAGTGACATCATACGCTGTCAGGAGTTTGTTGGAGCAAGTGATTGCGCATATGTACATAGCCATGCATGGTGCATCAAATAAAGAATTGCCCATTTTCCAGAGCCAGGTGGCTACGTGGGGCCCACATGTGTACAGGTAGGACAGGGTGTACATAGTGCATTGATTTTCACTATTACCAGTACGAGTGTGTTTTTTCTATAATAATGAGTAGTTGATAGCGCGTAAAACTTCTCGAGGAAGCTACCCGCGGACCGACGACATGAGGTAAGCAGGAGCGTCAGATGGCATCTAGTGGCGTCAGGAGGGCGAATGGGGTCAATACTTGCACATGGATAAATACGGACACAATGTGGGTGTTTCCTTGTGATAATTATGCATAAAGGTCATCATGAGGACCATCTTTTCGGGCCACTTCATGTGGTGGCGGGATGCATTATTGAAAATGTTGAGTGCCAGGTGTGCGGATGATGCAAAAAGCTGACAACTATGCACTGCGAGGTCAGTTTTTGGCTTGTTCGGGTCCGTTTGAGGTCAACTAAAAGGCCAAGGGTGCCCAAGTAATAAAGCTAAGTGTGGGAACTAAAAAACTGAGAGAAGACCAGAAAAAACGTGGAGAAGAGAGGAGGAACAACTGCAACTGTGTTTTTTGGGGTTTTTGGAGCTTGCTTTGGCCGTAAACTGCTCATCCGAGGTCGGATTGGAGCACTTTGACATTGTAGACTGGGGTTTTGGGCCGTTCTGGACGCGATGGAGCTGTCCATTTTGCCAAATTCCTTACTATTTTTCTGTTGTTTTGGTTGTGTAAGTTTCTCCTATGAGCGAAGCTTCTTCTCCAATTTGTGATTGTATCTGGCATATTTTACCCATATTGTGTGACTATTTTCCCCATTGGTGCTGACCCGAGCTTAACTGTATCTAAACATCAGAAATTATCCTCTTTTGAGCTGAGTTTTTTGGGTGTCTGTGTGTGTGTGTGTCTTGTTAGAAAATAAGACGTAACTAAATAGATAATTGAGTAGATTACTTAATGGAGAGAGACAAATTTACATACACGAGATTATAGAGTAGAGAGAGAGAGAGAGAGAGAGAGAGAGAGACGTCCTTGTGTGAATAAGTCCAAATCTGACCCTCCAATCTGCCCATGTGTGGCCGCCCTTGTGTAGACAAATCCGCTTTTGAATTCGGCCACCGACCACCGGCCATTGACTACCGGCCACGGCCAACCGAACGGTCCATTTCCGACCACTTTCCGGCCGCCGTTTGGCCATAATATTCCGTGGAAAAGAAATATTCCGGGGTTCAAAATCTATTTATTTATGATCTTTCTTTATGTGGAACAATAGGTTTATGTGGGAAGTTAATCTATGTGTGAAGAATACTATCTCTAAGCTTTTTCTTCACACATAGATTAACTTCCCACATAAACCTATTGTTCCACATAAAGAAAGATCATAAATAAATAGATTCTGAACCCGATTTTCAATCTGATTGCTCTGATAAACTCATGATGACTCACAAAAATGAGAATCTCAATTACTTTGCAAAATAACTGAAATGACTTATATGGATAAATGTTGGGTACATTACAATCTCCCCAACTTAAAGATTCGAGATGTCCTCATCTCGAGAAAAATTAAGAATACTCCTGAGTGTATATCAATGATTATGATAACTCAAATCAATAGGGTACTTTCTAAACTTAGACTTATCTAGTCCAATAAAAGCTCAATCGTATGATTTAATCAATCCTTACTTATCCGATTCATTAAAACCCAATCACATGACCTAACCAATCTTGACTTAACCAGTCCATCAAAACTTAGTCATATGACTTATGTCAGGACAAGGGTAGGACCAGTCAGGGCCAAGGGCCAGGACGGACATGCAGTCAAGGTGGTCCCTATATTTAGAAGGCCAAGGGCCTATATAGGGCATGTCTGGGTGGTGATGAGCATGTCAGTTCCCTTGCCCTTATATTGGTATCGCGGTGCCTACAGTTGCCATACGGTAACGAGAATTTGATCTCTCTACCAACAAGCTGTGGGATGCTTAATTTCTGTATGCAACACTCGGCCAGACATACAATATGTTGTTTCCTAGTTGATCAGGTTTATGCATAGCCCCGGCACTAAGCATTGGCAAGCTGTGAAGCATGTCTTTAGATATCTCAAAGGCACTATGAACTTTGGTCTCTTCTATGGTAGAGATAATTAGCCTTGCTTGCATGCATTTACAGATAGTGATTGGGCTGGTTGTTATGATACACGAGCGTCCACTAGTGGCAATTGCTTTCTTCTTGGTCGATCATGCATATCATGGTTGAGTAAGAAGTAGCCAATTGTGGCCACATCCAATTGTGAGGCTGAGTATAGGGCAGCATTCATGGCTACGGTGGAGTGTGTATGGCTCATACGTCTCTTGATGGATCTATGCATGAAGCCACAGGAGTCTACAACCATTTTCACTGACAGTCAGAGTGCATTGGCAGTTGCGAGGAATCTAGTGTTTCATGCTCGCACAAAACACATTGAGGTGCATTATCACTATGTCAGAGAGCGGCTACATGCAAGAGATATTGATTTGGCGTATGTACCTACACAAGACAATGTGGAAGACATGTAGGAGATATTGATTTGCCGTATGTACCTACACAGGACAATGTGGCAGACTTGTTCACCAAAGCTCTCCCAAGGGAAAAGTTTGAAGCTTTTCGCAAAGCTTTAGGCTTGTTACCATGTGGGGGACTGATCTGTCACCTCCCTGTACATGTTCACATCATTCACTCCAGGGGGGTTTGTTACACTTACGTGTCCCGCGGGTAGTTTTGATGTGAACCGTTTCCCTATACATGGGCACTTTTTACTCTAGTACTGGCTAGAGTTTTTTTCCCTGTGTAACCACATGTACACACTATACGCATGTGTGGTGGTACATTGTCCTTAGGGAGACTCGTATCTTTCTCTCATACTCACACTTGAACTTCTCATAACAAAGTGAGGGAGCTTCAAGCTATCAAGCTTCTTGCTATGTGTGTGTGTGTATCTAAGGGTGTGTGTGTGCGCGTCTATAGCTTCCCTCACTCCCTTCTTCACCCAACACACCGTTTGGGTTGGCTAAGTGAATATAAAGGGCTTTTTGACCTACTATGCACTGATGTTGGATGTTTCTGCTAGGGTTTGTAGGGGAGTTTGCCCCGGTTTCTTATCGAGGATGTACTTGTTTTGTACCTGGTTGTTTGGATGAGATAATGCAATACATTATTTGCATTCACATGGGAGGGTGTAGTTTCTTGTTTTTTTTTTTAACTCGTATAAGCAGCTAGTCCTTTTTTGGTTTTGACCTTCGAAACTGGCTCAATACCACTTGGTTTGCTAAGAGAATGGATTCTATATAAAAATAAACTATATATTTTCTGAATAAAGAAAAATAAGTTTGAACTGTTAATGGAGTTTTTTTAGGCTTCTTTTATGGCTTCATATGATGGAGCCTCATTAATTTGGCAAAAAAATTGTTTGATGGGGGGATAAGACACTTGGATTAGAAGGGGTTATGGCCTTCTAATCAAAATAATATTATAATAAAATTTAACTTTGGGATAATAAGACATATTTTAAAATGGAACACATAAATACTTCGGACTAAGCTTATAAAGTTTAAAAGAAAGTTGTGAGATGGACATGGATAACAACTGGTATAGTCCATTGGTACTTGTAAAACACATCCAAGGCTAACATATCTGTTGTCTTGTTTGGATGGATGCAAGTAAGGACTCTATCTTATCTTGGAAAGTTTTTTTTGGCTTTTAGCAGTTATCCAATATAGGATTACACATACACCTACTGCAAGGGAAGTACTTTTTTTATTTGTATACTTGAATGAGGCTTCATTCTTACAAACATTGTACAAAGATAATTCTAAGACTGAGTTGTTTTTGTACTTATCATTTCCTTTATTCTAGAGCCAGCTATCTTTTGAATGTAGAAGTTCAATTATGTCTTATTAATTATGATAAAACAGCTACACACACACACACACACACACACACACACACATACATATATGGAACACAGAATGCATGTTGACAAACACTCTGTGATATTGCACACATATACACCCATGCAATTCCCACCCCACACACCCATGCCTATAAGGTTGACCCCTTGCTATATGTTCGACACTTCATGCCATAGTTTTTTGGATATGCTCCTTGCTTGCCATACTCGGCTCATTGCTTGCATATTTGAAGTGTAAACACATCTTTTGACACACACACACAGACACACACACACACACACACACAAGCACACACACACACAATATATGGAACACAGGATGCATGCTAATAAACACTTTGTGATATTATAGACACACAACCACACAACACACACTTGCTCATATAGTACCATAGAAAAAAAGAAGTAAATTTTGTTAACATGCCTCCACTAACCATGCCACTGGCAACAACATCATTGGTGCAAGAGTGATAGAAGGACGGATACCTCCAAAGCAGGATACGATGATGGATTTGAAATTAATAAAGAACTATCTAAAGTGAGGATTTTCTCTGGTTGGAAATATACTAAAAATTTGAACCATACTCTATACAAACCATCTTCTGTGTTTGCCCAGGAAATTGATGAAGCACAACCATGTGGTTGTTAACTCATAAAAGGTTTTCCAACTTTTTAGTGGACTAGAACCATTCGGAAGACATGTGATCACCACTAACCCTAGCATAGCTAGACATAAAACCTTCCAAGAATTTATCAAGAAAGGGTTAAATCACATACCATTAATACCAGTAAACCCTAAGTCAATAATAAAAGAACTTAGAAATGTATGGAAGACCTTATGTATCCTTTTAGGATGTGAGGATAGTAAAACTCATTACAATTATACCCAAGGTTCACTTAATGAGATATTTTCACAAAGATTTCCATTTTATAGGCAAAACCAAAACTCCTTGCTACAAGAAAACAGACCTGATGGATGAAATAAATTATATTTTACAATATTTATTTATATGCGGACTGGATAAATCTGCGCAAACTCCAGTATTCATATGTAAGAAAATCATTCAATTAGCAACAAGGAGAAGGCTGGAAAGCCCCGAATTCGGTCTTCTTTCTTCACAAGAGGAAGAAATTTGCCAGGCCATAGGATCTTATACCCAAGAGATTGGGTTAGAAACACCATCTATGTTCTCTCTCCCATATCTTATGGGAAATTTTTAAAATCCATAAAATGGATTACAAATAGATCACTAATGCGCATAACTGTGTATTTACTCCTGCTACAACTATAATCACCAAATTACTCAAAGGATTAATACAAGGGTTTACAGAATACACCGAAATTATACATAAGAAGCTACATTTGTTTTTTGGAACACAAACCAACGGGTATTGGATGATTAATAATCAGTACGATTTTTTGATGAATCTACCAAAACGTATTACAAACATTCATTCCTTTGATATAACATCCTATTATGAGGCTATTCCTCATAAAGGCACGCATGGACTGCTTGAGGTACTCGACAACATTATTAAACTCATAAAAACTATGAAATATCTTGGGTTTAAGAAATATCGCAAACAGATTGTGCTTACAAAAAAGAAAAGTGAAGTGGTGTGGACGTTTCAATGAGTTTATTCTTGATAATTGTTTTACAAAATTAGGCAAACATATTTATCGCCAAGAGAAGGTATACCAATGGGATATAATTGTTCACCATTCTGGTGTTTTTTGTATTTGGCATGGTATGAAATTGAATACATAAAAAATCTATCCCGGCCTACACGATTTGATATGATGAAGGCATTCTTATATTCACTATTTGCTAATAATCCATTTATTCCACAATGTCTAAATCACACCAAAAGCCTTTGTCCCACGAGACCCCTTTACAATTTACCCTTTGGACATTATTGGATTAAAGCCACACACAAGACAAACCAAACCACATATTTAAATATACACATCCAATGTGCGAATCAATTGAAGGGGAGTATGTAACATACATCACATGGAAAAAAGACAAATTACCATGCCTAATGTTTCGTTTATTCATGCAACCAATAATCAAACAAAAAAGATGGCATATAATGTATGCATATCACAAGTTCTTGCCATATTATATAATGCATCCCAAGAATCGTATGCGAATCAGATTTAAATAAACTAGTCTCTATGTTTGTAGAGAATGGTTTCAAAAAAGAGAAGGTACTTAATGTATTACCATTTCATTGAGAGAAATCAATAGAGGCATTAGATTTACCATCAGTACCTTAAACCAGAGAATTGGTAGAGGATAGGTCCACTTGGTGGCCTATCCTCACCAATGCACCTTTCCCTCAGGGATGGGGGAGGGGGCCACACACACACACACATCACACACACACACACACACACATATATATA